>NC_045734.1:7277972-7279150 GCF_008692095.1 Etheostoma spectabile | reverse complement strand
AAGAGAGAAACGATTATTTAAAGCAGGATTGTGACTCTGTGATTGGCCCTTGCCATTTGTGTACAACTCTGATTGGTTTTGCAGGAAGGTGAATGTCTCCAATAGCTGATTTGAGTTAGGTAGAACATTGATTAAGAGTGAGGCTGAGCTACAATTCAAACAAGAGAGACTAGTTGCAGATATGCAACAGTTATACACCGCATGATAAAATATTCATTTATTGGGATAACAGCTGAATTGCTTCAGGAGTGCTTCGATTACAGTTTTTTTAAATTGCTTACACACTAAAATTAAAACTTTCCAACAATTAGCAAAACAATACACTCAAGGAGCAAAATACCAGCTTAGATTTGCACAACAGCTAGCACATTGTCAGCTTCACACATTTTGCAAAACAATACACACAGTGATTTGTAAAACACTAAACCCACTTGTATGCATTTGACACGGAAATTTATCATGATTTCACTTCCTTGCATTTCAAAGCAATGGCTTTTAAATGAACACACCCATCAACCAAGTGGTTAAACACAGGTGCCATCAGGTGCGCAAACACAAGATTGCTTAATTGTAGACACACCAATCAGGTTTAAGCACTATATAAAATGCTTCAGGTAAGTTCACTTGCTTTCAACCAAAATGGAAGGAGTCAGAAGAAGAAGAATTACATTGAGAATGTGAGTGAGAATGAGGGGGAATCCTCATAGGAGTAGAAGGAGGAAGAGGAAGAGGCGGAGGCCCAGCCAGAGGTGGAGGAAGAGGGAGAGGAAGACCTGAAGACGGAGAATGTGCTCAAAGAAGAAGAGGACCACATTTATCAAATGAAATTCGTGCAATACTAGTGGACCATGTTGTGAACCACAGATTGACGCTGAGGTAGGCTGGAATAAGAGTTCAGCCAAATCTTAGCAGATATACAGTGGCATCTGTCATGAGGACAATTCAACATGGAAACGGGTAAAAGAAAATCTGTCTACAATTACAGTTATCAGCTGCTCATTGTATGCACCATATCAGCACTTTTGATACCCCTTCCTGTGACATTTTACAGTAGGTTACATGTATTATTTTCTACACAGGATTGAGGGTCGAGAACTACAAGGAGGAAGGGGGCACATATTCATGCGAGAGAGAGAGAGAGAGAGAGAGAGAGAGAGAGAGAGAGAGAGAGAGAGAGA
>NC_045734.1:7276901-7277954 GCF_008692095.1 Etheostoma spectabile | reverse complement strand
GAGAGAGAGAGAGAGAGAGAGAGAGAGAGAGAGAGAGAGAGAGATGCACACAAACATGGTTTTGGCTAATAATGCTATCAGGCTCAGAGAAATCCAAGCCAACATTATTGATGACCATGCCATTTTCAATAATGTCCATCAGGTCTCTCAGTCTACTCTGGCACGCATCCTAAAAAAACATTAGGTTCAAATGAAACAAATTTATTGAGTGCCTTTTGAGCGGAACTCAGAGAGGGTCAAACGGCTGCGGCATGAGTCTGTGGAGGCATGTATTGTTCACTCTAGCACTGTGATGTTACATACTGCACACATGACCTTTTTACATGTTCACTGACTGTATACTTGATCCATCCTGAACTACACAGTCTTTTATTTCACTGTATTTCAGAGAGTTTTACAGATGGATGCTTAAGAAATCCTGCATGAATATGGAGCTAGAACAGTGACAGTAACCGGTGGTATTGAAAATAAAATTTGGCATTGAAACAACAAATATCGGCATCGAAAACTGTTGAACTGAAGTATAAAACACAAACATCAAAAAGTAATAATCTCATAATCCTACGATATTATTTCACTTTGACATTTCTTTGCATCATGATGGGTTTTTCAATGTCAATGTAATTTTTTTCTTGATGTCCGTGTCTTTTCAGTGACAGTTTTTTTTTTTTTTTACGCTGTCAACATTTTTACAATGTCACTGTTTTCAGTTTCAACTTTCTGTCACTGTTTTGGCACAGGGAGGAGGGGCCTGAGGGGAGGAACAAAGGGGGCGTGGCTTACGGGTAACTTACAGAGGCTACTGGCGAGAGACCGCACCACCTTGAGCCGTTTTACTGTCGCCTCTGTCATCCGGACCTTTAGACTGGAGAACAGGTATGTAACCATAATGTCATGTAGCACATTAGCAGTACACCCCATATCATAGTGAATCAGTTGGGTGACACCTGTTTACTTAGTGTAACAAGTCAGTCTGTCCACATTGGCTCGCATTCCAAGCCAAACCAAATCAAAAAGAAACAACTTTATAAGGTGCCGTTTGAGAGAAACTCT
>NC_045734.1:7276390-7276891 GCF_008692095.1 Etheostoma spectabile | reverse complement strand
AAGGAAACAAAGAGGTCAGACGAGCATATGTGGATGTAAGTACTACATTGACTGCAGTACACTACACTCAACATTGTTTCCCAGTGTACTGGATAACATCATATTGACAGATTTTTGTTCTTTGTTTTCAAGAAGTACTGGAAATGCAGTCCCCCACATGAGTTCATCTTTATGAATGAGGCTGGATTCAACCTAGCAAAGACCAGAAGAAGTGGGAGAAACGTCATTGGCCACAGAGCCATTATAGATGTTCCTGGCCAATGTGGTGGGAACATCCCAATGTGCGCTGCCATCTCCAGTATGCATGGTGTCCTCCACCGTCATGCCAGCCTTGGACCATACAACACAGCCCATATTCTCAAATTTCTGGACAGACTTCACAACATTCTCATACCACCAGAGCGTATGAATGATTCAGACCAAGGAAACCGGTACGTTGTAGTTTGGGACAACGTGAGCTTTCATTGTGCAGTCGCAGTCCAAAACTGGTTTGCTGACCAC
>NC_045734.1:7272071-7276380 GCF_008692095.1 Etheostoma spectabile | reverse complement strand
TCGTGCAATACCTCCCACCATACTCACCATTTCTGAACCCCCATAGAAGAGTTCTTTTCAGCATGGCGGTGAAAGGTATTTCAGATGTTTCATTTTGCAGAAGGTCTGAGGTGTTCTGCTAATTGGGTGTGCAGTATTGCTAATTGTGTGTTGTGTATTGAAAAACCTGTCCCGGTTTTTAAAATAGTGCTTAAACAATTGAAAAAATACTGTAAGAGACAAGAGCTTTGTTATTTTCCAACTTCATTTTAGCTAGTCATTCCAACCCTAGAATATTATTCAAAGTATTGACTCAGTCACTAACCCCTCCTCATCTTATTTTACCGATGCCTTACATAAATTGTGTAAGTTTTTTTGTTTTACACGTTTTCAAAATAAGAGTTGGGTAAATAAAACAACAAATTAAGCCCCAAGAGCATATTTTACATCCTAGTTGGGCTATTCTAAATTGTTTTAGAAATTTTAATGTGCTATCACTATCCATTTTATCTGATAAAATTACCGGATGAAACCCACTACCTGCAACCTCTATTTTCTTACTACATTTCTCAAAGAGGTTATTGATACAGTATTTTACTCATCATTGATAGCTCCTTTGCACCAGTCTCTAAACTCCCATTTTCATCAAAGGTTTTAGAAAAATTGATTTCAACCCAACTTTTAGCTTTTATATGTCATAACAAAATATTTGAAAAGTTTCATCCTGGTCTAAGAGCTCTTCATAGCACAGAAATGGCCCTCCTGAAGGTAACTAACGACCTATTAGCAGCTGACAGGGGTGAGCGCTCAATTTTAATTCTTTTAGACCTATGTGCAATCTTCGACAGAGAAGACAATATTATTTTAATTGACTGCCTTAAATCCTGGGTTGGCATCCAGAATACTGAACTGGTTTTATTCTTACCTTTTAAGAAATAATGTGCTCGGTCTCCATAGGTAAATATTACTCATCGTCTATAGCCAACATTACCTGTGGTGCACCACAAGGTTCGATTTTAGGCCAATTTTGTTTTCAATCTACATGCTTCCGCTAGGCCACATGATCCAGGCATCCATTGTTCACTTAATGTTGGCAGCTATTTTTAGAACCCTGAGAGAAGGCACAAAAGTGTGTGTGTGTGTGTGTGTGTGTGTGTGTGTGTGTGTGTGTGTGTGTGTGTGTGTGTGTGTGTGTGTGTGTGTGTGTGTGTGTGTGTGTGTGTGTGTGTGTGATAGACAAGCTAAACGAGACCCATAGTTTCAGCAATGTAAAATTGACAAATGTTGTTGCAGGACAGCAGAGAACATGCATGTCATTACAAAATAAAATGTGATGAACTCACTTTGACCTTAATATAATTGACAGCCTTGTGACGGCAAGAAAAGGGCAAGAAAGTGTTTTTTTCCTGACTGAAGTGCTGTTGATGTTGAATGAATTTGCTGAGATGAATTAATGTTTGTAATCTTCATGGTTGCATGGATAATATACTAAATCATGGCAGGAACAGCAGGTTCCTTCTGAAATTGCAGAGTCAGGAGTTTCCATCCCTTCCATATGTGCATAGGCTGTGTTCCAATTCAGAGGTTGGTCCTCATAAGTCCCCATTTCTGGACTGAAAACATCATATCAGGCCGACAAGTACTGTCCCATTTCAATCCCATTTCCTCCAAAGGTAACCACAGATGCAGAAATGCTTATTTTGCACAAGTGGTGTCCCCAAGCTCCCATAATCCATCACGCACCGGTCGGCTTGATCATCATGATTTTATAAAGTGAGAAAATATCGTTTGACCACATTGTATTGCACAGGTTATTAGTCAGTGGTAAATGTGAAAAAAAGACACTGCACAGTGTAAATAATGGAAGCCAGAAAACACATTTACCAGGTACTCTAACACGGTTCATTGTCTATCTTGTGTTAAAATGAGAAACACAATAGAATGCCTGTCCTATTTAATGTACCTGTAACATAAGTTCAGCTGAGTCCAGGCAGGCTTTGCTGCTTGAATAGGTTTTGTTGGTTGGGTGTACCCAGGAGTATGTTTATGTAATGGTTGGTTGGAGCTGACATCGTCTTACCACAGTCCAAATCACTGAATGAGATGGAGTTGCTTAAACAGGTCAGAGATCGGGCACTTGGACTCAAATAAAAGCAATAAACTTCTAAAAAAACACTTATTGGGGAGGGGCAGCAGTGAATACTAGCCTACCGCAGGTACCAACACTACCAATATGTAACTATGCAACAAACAAAAAACATTAAAGCAAAAAAATCTGTTTTATGGTTTGCCATCAGTAAAACATGTTTTCTTAACTTCACTGTGTCTGTAGTTTTTGCTCTCTGAGAGACTAACTAGGTCATAGGAAGCAGATGTGCAGATAGGTTTAAGAATCAGGTGAGCGGAACTGGTGGCAGTACACTAAGGACACTGGTGTTGTTACACATAAATATTAATTATTGTGCACTCCTATAAATAAACAATGAAAAACACCTTTTGATGAGAAACACTGAATGTAAACATAGCAAGTTTGGAAAATGACATATGCACTGCTTAAAATGTCTACATTTTGTATACCCACACGAAAATATTCACATAGCATGCATGAAGCAATAATATTGCCCAAGAACTATAATAATAATAGACCAAGGACAAGGTATTGATAGCCTATCATCAGCTGACTCTGTTTTTTGGCAAGTCACAAAAGCACATTAACACTTTGTAGGCTTTAACAAGGACAGCAGTCACATTGCATTCTGTATTCATGCTTGTTCAGTAACTGAAATTGGGCTTCCAGTCTTTAGGGCTATTTAGCAATGTTTTATAACATTCAAATACATGCAGACATAGTGCTAGTACAGGCTTGGAAGCCAACTGCAAAGGTCATCATCACACTGAAGCCACAAAGACTATTACTGTTAGATTAGATCATAAGTGGGTCGTTCAGCCAGAATTAAATTAGCTATTCAGATACAAGCCATTACGCACACACACACACACACACGCCATTACGCACACACACACACACACACACACACACACACACACACACACACACACACACACACACACACACACACACACACACACACACACACACACACACCCCAACACAAAGGGTAGGGCAGCGCCTAGTTGTTCCAACCCGTTCTCACTCCGAACACGTAAAATACAGATTCTTGGACAGTGGCTGTCAGCGTCTGCTGCGACGAAAAAGGCGCCCTTCAGCGTGTGTGTAGAACGTACTGGGGAGAGCAGCATCTAGACGGGGTTTAGCGAGTAGTATGTAAGGGGGAAATTCCGCATAGGGAGGTTGGTCGGGGTAGTAGATGGGTCAAAAACAGGTCTTTCACCCAGAAGAGCTGGGTTTGTGTCCCACGTGTGTCCTTAACCGTCCCGTTATTCCCGTGTGTCACGGATGTCGCTTTCTTTTTTAACCATCCCGTTACCACAAGTCACAGAACCGTAAGCCCACCCACAAGCTTTTCCTTTACCTAATACCTAACCTACCTAGTACCGACCAAGTGTGTAACGAATAAAACGACTAAGGCATCTGACCAAGCATCCTTATTACGAGATGGGAGTGAGAACGTGTTTGTTGTTCAGCAAATTGAAGCCTTCTTTGCAGGGCCTTGCGTTCCTGTTTGTTGCTGTTTCCGTACCAGAGAGTGATGTTCGTCAATGATGCAAGACTACAAATTGCTCAGTATTTGATGGGATACCTGGAAGTTTTTTTGTGTCTTTTCATTGACTTTGTATGCAACCACTCCCCATCAAAAACTTGCATTGTGCGCTGTCTGAGTAAATCTCTAAAAGAAACGTAACAAACAGAAATGTAATTTGTGGTTTTAGGGCGAGTTACGTGCTGTAACTGTTTTTCATGAAAAACAACAGTTGGGCAAAGTGACATCCTGGAGTCTTGTCTTCACAGCGAGTCCCCACCAGTTCATCTCCTCCCGCATGTCTTCAGAAACCACATTAAACAGACAGATACTGTACAAGTACATTGACATCTCAAAGGGAATTAAGGATGTCTTGATGGTTTTTCAAATGGATAAATCACATCATTAAAAATGACTTGGTGGATATTTTTAGCTCTTTTCATTATGAAGTGGCATATTCAGACCAACCAATCTATCCCTTCGACAGAGGGATAATGGTGTCTTAATGTGGAATTAGCGCATGCCTCCACAGCGTCTTTGTACGATTTTTTACTTTTAATGACTGAACTAATTAAGAAGTGCTTCTCAGGTCCTGGGTAAAACAGGAAAATAGTCTCTCTCAAGACAAAGAAAGATATTGAGTTGAGAGAGAGAGAGAGAGAGAGAGA
>NC_045734.1:7268611-7272061 GCF_008692095.1 Etheostoma spectabile | reverse complement strand
GAGAGAGAGAGAGAGAGAGAAAAGAAACTTAGGGGCGGCCCCAGTAAGAGGTCGTGGTCTGCACTGTTTCAGTTCACAGCCGGGGTCCCTTTTAGCAAAGGTCCAGGCAGTGACACTTTCTCCTAATGAGGGAGAAAGACATGCTGGGAAGCCATTAATAGTGTTAACTGCACTAGCTGGAGGACAAAATCCTCCATAACGTGGTTGTCTTTCTCTCTTTGTGGAAGTCTGGCACACACAAATTTATACTGTAAATACCTCAACCACCACATTTTTCTCTTTCAGTTCTCTATCGTATTGAGACTATCTCTCCACAAAGGTACATATTCCATATGCATGGGTGGGGACGGTTTCCCGTATGGAATTTGTAGCTGGTGGAGAGATAGTCCTTATGTACAGAGGGTGGGTCCTCGCCACAGCGGTCGCAGGTTCAATTCCGACCTGCGACCCCTGGCTACTTGTCATTCCTCCTCTCTCTCCCATTTCAAGTCCAAGCTGTCCTATCAAATAGAGGCATAAAAAATTAGCTGCTAATTGAAGATACTTTGGCTCATTATGTCTTCATTGGCAGTTATTATGTCGTCCTTATTTAAGTGAGAGTGTGAGCCTTTAAGTGAGAGCGTGAGCCAAGTGTAAATGCGATTTAAATTAAAATGTCATCCATGATTGTCTGTAGATACTAAAAGCACAAATATCAGTATAAAACTAAACTTTATTTTTCACTCTTCTCTATATACTGTAATCCGTGCACATTTTTAAGGGTTAAACAAAGTTTGGTTTTTTTCTCTTGTACTTTGGTGTTAAAATTAGATAAATTATAAGTAATTTCTAGTTCTCAGGCCTGGTCCACATGTGCACAGGTATTTTTTAAAACATAGCTTTTTCCAATGTGTTTTGGCCTTTTTTCCACACGCAAACATGCATTTTGTCACTGAAAACAGATCTCTTGAAAAACTCCATCCAGGGAGTAGATTTTCAGAAATTCTGTTTTTAGTGTTGACATGTAGACAAGGAGAGAGTTTTGGCTTGTAACGTCAGAGTGTTACCTCCCTAGTAAGGCGTCACAAATGAGGCAACGTTTTGTGCAATGGCAGATGTGGCCAAAATAGTGCTGATTCTAACGTTGCTAACAGCACCTTTAAACATGTTGACACATAAATGTACAGTTACTCTTCCACTATACTGAGAAATAGAGGCACTATGGAGCTGCTGATGTGCCATTACAGCCAGGTAGTCTTCTGGTCGAAGCTTTTTTCAGGCTTTTAATTGGCCAACATGACTTTAGGGTTATACTACATCTATTGGTTTGGCATGCTCTTGACAACGCCTCAATTGTGTGTTTATATTTTTATTTGGGTCAGATGTTTAAAATCGTTTTGCTATATAGGCTTGTTCAAAAAGGGGGCGAAAAAAGACATTAATAGGCTTTACGGTACTATGTGCACCATTTCAAAGTTGAAAGCACGTCGTGATGTAAATTTCATGCAAAAAAGTGAGTAGAATTCCAATTTCAAACTTTTGTTGCTGATTCCTGTGTGTAGTTTTACTTATTGTCAATAAAAATGTGAAAGCTCGAAGTCAGATGTGAACAACAGTTTCACAAACACGGCACAGACTAAACGTCCACAATAAAAAAGATTTACTACCTTAAACCCATTTATACTCTGAGTAACCTCCAGACAGTCACCCTGGGCAGTGCATAGGACATCAACCCCTTCTATGATCATTTACAGGACAATTAATAAAAGTGACACACACAGACAAGGTAGGCAAAGAAAAATTATCACACATCTTTAAAAAAAGTCAAGGAAACAAACACAATAGCATTGTACCCCTGTCAGAGTCACATACAAAAGCATTTCTCATGGGGGTAGAATACCAGTGTGGCTGCCAAATCCAAAGTCACCTTGTCTCAACTTGGCACAATCTGTGAATGTCTTACAATGTTTTGTGACTTTAAATAGTTTCAATACCATGTTAGTGCTTCTATAGATACAGCTCAAACTGCTACCTTTTTATCTGTCATGATAAGGAGAAGGAATATTCTGTCATTTTAATCCGAGCTCATCTCACTGTATCCACTCTCTCACAGTTCCTCTTATTACCGGACACTGACCTCAATGGAAATAAAATACCTTCAAAATCTCACCTGTGCATGGGAATAGAATAGCTTTGCCGCTTTTGCGATTCAACATTTGCAAATCATGATGACATTTGCCTAGCTTCACTTGTCAGAATCCTGACAACATTGTCTTCTGAATCTTGTTAATGTTAATACGCCAAATCCCACTATAATAACCAGTCGTCGACAGAATCCTTGGATGTAATAGGGGCTTAAATTCTTGTCACTTTGGCTGAAAGGATACTTGCCAACACACATGGAAAACTCAGACTTGGGTTTTTGTACCGCAAAATAAAGACCACAAAGTAGCACATTCAATGATACGCAAATATTTTGTTGATACAAGATTGATTCACATGCATTTTGAATGTTTGACTTTACAGAAAATGATAAGTCCCCATTGTGAAGTTATCAACGATGGAACAATGGAAGCAAGAAAAGAGGTTTTACGTTACACAGTAAATAGTATCACAAAGCATACTTACCCTAACCCTAACCCTGTTGCAGGTGACTGATGGAACTTCTTCAGAGTTGGATTTTTTTGAGCTTGATGTAAAGTTTTGCCCAGGCCTAAAATTGAGACCTGAACCCAGAGTGTATTTAAGACCATGTGTATTTCATACATTATTGACTGCTCAGCAGGCTAATGCAACACCTAGGCTACACTCAAGCTCATCACTTCTAGTGGTGTGCAGTAGATCTTTAGGTACATCTTAAGGTGCATCAGGACACCATGACATCAATGTGAAACAGACTTGAAACCTTCAGCTGTGTAGAGGGCAGTGAAACACTGCTTTCAGCTTGCGTCAAGCTATCCTTTAATGTATTACTTTTGGAAACAACCAAACCTGAACACCACCCATGCTTTATGCAGCTAAAGTACTCGGACCTGGCCCAAAACCACAAAAGATTGTCCTTTCCTCTATCATCACGCAGGAATAACCTCAGCTTAGTACAATAAATACTGTCACACACTCAAGCATTTTAAAATTGGCAAGTGACTGCTGAGGGTCGAATGATTCCACATGGCTGACGTGTGCTGGTTTTATCCCACATTCCATTGGAGGAATTGTTTTACTAAAACTATTGCCACGTTATAAAATATGGCAGAACATCATTAAAGGAATGAGAATCATAACATTTCTACTTAATTATGCACAGTTCTGTGTCTAAAAAATTATCTTAATTTATGAAAAGAAAAATATAAATGTAAATGTAAATGTGCTTTACATAGCGCTTTTCTAGTCTTAACGACTACTCAAAGCGCTTTTACATCATACAGGACCCATTCACCATTCACACACATTCATACACTGTGGCCGAGGCTG
>NC_045734.1:7227817-7268601 GCF_008692095.1 Etheostoma spectabile | reverse complement strand
TGCCACCTGCTCATCAGATAAACCCTCACACACATTCACACTCCGATGCGCATAATAAATATATTGCCAAGTAGCCACACCACAACGCATACACTATTTCTAGAAGTTTCACAGACAGCAAATACCATGAAACATTAAATTAAACTGAACATGTAATATAATACAGGATACAGTATTGATTTGACTCTTATTTTTTAGGACATTGTCCTTTTTTTACTTAAAAAAAGGCATTTTCATAAAAATAATCCTGTACAACTGAAACAGTGTGTCAGCATGTACAAGGGCATGCAAGGGATGACAGATTGTGCGTAGAAAAGTTGGTTTTAATCATTGAACCTAAACTACTGCACCCTGCTGGTATGTAGTGTGCTGCTTGGATTGTAACATATGTGGTTAATGAACTGTGTTGTGCAGGACATATGCCTTCCCTTACTTGGTAGAGAACAGCCATTCCATTTTTCCAGGTGGCTCTGCCAAAATACCCCACTGTGAATGGTGACACTTCAAAGGTTAGTGTGTTGTGCTCCTGTGTGTAAATAGTCCTGTTTGTCTATGTGTGCGAACAGTCCAAAGTAATATGCTGTTGTTTTGTGCAATAACTTTAATCATAGTCATAGTTAACCAAAGTGACTACATGACAAAAAGGGCATTATGTTTATCTGAAAGAGCCCATTTTGCCAGCCATAATTTGTGGAAGCAGCACTGCATTTAATAATTTGGGGCTGTCTGATTTGATGGAAATGGTCATAGCTTCTTTCATGTTTAATTGCAATAGATTACCACGGCTGTCAAAGGAACAAGTACACGTTCAGTCAAGAGAGCACTTAGCAGTTTTAAGTATTCTTTTAGACAAAGAAGTCCAGTAGATTGTACTATTTGAGCATGATAGTGTGAGACACAGTGTGAGCTAAACTGATATTATATCTCATTATTTTGCCACAGGGTGAGCTAATTAATATTTGTGTCTGATTGTAATGATGTAAAATGAGCGTGTCTGACCAAAATAACAAGTTGCATGTACAATAAGAGAATGCCACAAATGCCAGCTAATTTTTCTCAAAGAGATAATTGTCCCCGCTTCTTCAGGAGAATGTCAGCAATGCTGCTTTAACACTGATTAAGTTATTCTGGGAGACATTGTAAATGTAAAACACAGGGATGTTGGCTTTCCTATAGACTCTGAAGAAAATGAACCACATCACGTTCTGCACCATGTGCGTAACCGGAAGTGAAGTACCGTTACAAACATACTGATTTTGACCCAAACCACAATCATTTTCTAGACTTAACTAAGTAGTTTTTTTGCCTTAACCTTACCAAATTGCACTGACGTAAATGACGTGTTTGAAAATGCGACCATTAAGTTTAGGTGTGTTAAGAAAAAACGTCCTGTGGGTTGTTGTATTGTCTGCCACCACTAGGGGTGCTAATTCATGGAATGGTCATATTATAGGAATAAACAACCTATACTGTTGTATGGGTTAGACAACTTGTTGCTTTCCAGTCTATTAAAATAGAAATCTTTTGACAGAATTCATAGAAAAATATGTTCACTCCCTAATTTGTGTCTCAGACTGTCCTTTTGTGTTGAGAGGTGATTTTGCCTTTGCCCGTTGTTGCCGCGTGTCTAGGAAACGTGAGCCCACCCACAACCTTTTCCCAAACCCAACAGTCCCTTTCTTCCCGCCTCTCACAGAAACGTAAGCCCACTTACGACCTTTTCCTTATCATAACAGCGACAAAAAATAGTCCCAACGCCAACAGTCCCAACCAAGCACGTTTAGATAAAACGCAAAAGGGACGCCAAGAGTCTCAGCTAAATGCGTTAAGCTAACATGCTAAAGGCGACTTTTAGCGTCAATAGCAATGACAGTGGCACCTGACCAAGCGTCCGTATTTTACAAGATGGGAGTGACAATGTGTTGGTTCAGAAAAAATGCAAACATAAATGGAATCTTTTTGGTTGGAGATTTGTGCGTGTTGTGCTCGTAGCGGCTAATGTAGCCTGGAGCTGCTGGCCTCAAGGCAGAGATGAGGAGCAGGTACCGAAGTCTGGTAAACTCACATCTCAGACCTTTTCCATTTTAAAATGTGTAGTCTTAAACCCCACCTAGGATTATAAGACTCGCCTCTCCTTCTAAAGGAACAAAAGACTCTATGCAACTTCTCATTCACAAATGCAGTTGTATTTTCAAAAACATATAAATAGACTTGTGTAAAAGGGAGATGGGATAAGAGTGTTGTTGAAAGAAGAAAGATCAACTCAGATGGGAAGTCAGGACAGAGTGATGGAAGAGTGTAAGTGTGCGTGCATGTGTGCAGTTGGCTTGCTGCTGCATGGTTGGCATATTCTCAGTTGGATGAGAGGACATTTATGTGATGTCAGCACGCATTAACCTCTCTGAAAATACATCGGAAACAAACAGGGACACATATGCCCAGATCCCACCAGCTCTAAGTAACAAGCCTCTGGAAGGAACGGCTATGCTGGACAACACGGAACAGATCTAAAAATAGAAATGGGCAGATGAAAGCGGAAGGCCACTTGGTTGGAGAGAAAACATAGGCTTTCAAAGGTTCATGACAAATAGTGGATGGGATTGAGGCCCTGTTTTCCTTTTGTTTGTGCCCTTGGTTTACATGCAATTGGAGAATTTGCCTCTGGAAAACGAGTCTTTCTAAAAACTCCGGCCAGAGTGGAGATTTTTTTAAATCTTCGTTTGCATGTAAACTGACACAAACAGAGGCTTAGACAGCCGAGGAAGTAAGGAAGAGAAGAGAGAGGAAGTGAATTGTTGTGTGTTGTTGCTATTTTCAGGATTCTTGTTACACCGCCACCTACATGTTTGGCATGCTCTCGACGGCATATAAACACAGGTACCTGTAAACGAACACTTTTCTCAAATCTAACAGCTGTGCATGATGTTATTTTTGGAAACCGAGAGGTTAAAATGTCTGTTTATGAAAATAGCCGGCCATGTGTCGACGTAGCATAAGAAAACATAATTAAAATGTGATCACATTGATTTTTTTATGCAATATTAATAATGAATGTGCATAATTGATGATGCTTATGTGCATATGCATAATTAGACAGCTAGGCATGCTCAATAATTAAAGGGACCTCTTGCATGTTCAATGGATGTGATCAACTTTTGTACTAATTTTACTGTTTGCCATGCAGTCTCAAATCTATTTTGAGAACACAAACATGCTTGAGAGCAAATGTGTGGGTTAGCTGTTGAGGGACTAATGTGTGCTTTTTCTCACATTAAGTAATCAACTCAACTCTGCCCTTAATTAATTGTTACTTCCACCCTCCAGAACCATTTGGGAGAACACCCTGTTTTCTCCCTTACTTCACAGTGATGAAACTGTCCACCTACTCTTTCTATCTCTCCCACTCACTCTCTAAACCTCAAACCACAGGCAGTGAGGGCTTCTGTGGCCGTCTGGGCTTTGTCAGCTAGCTCCTGGCTCCCACGTAACAGACAGTCCAGTGTTTTGCTAGTACTGCCCTGTGGGCAGTGATGCTAATTTGAAGTGTTGCCAGTTGAGACAGCTCTGCAAGAATATAAGCCGCAGTCCACAGAGGAGGACTTATAATGCCTCTATGGTTTAATGATCTTCTATCACGAGTGTAAACGTGAAAGCTGGCTTCAGAAACCTAAATTTCCATAGGAGCCTGTTCTATCTATCCATCCATCCATCCATCCATCCATCCATCCATCCACAGACATGAGCGCAGAAATCCTCTTGCAACAGGCTTGACGTGGGATTCATGAAACGTTCGTATCACACCAATCAGAGCATAAGAAGGATACATTGATAAATGCAGCATCTGGAAATGATCGTAAATTAAATATCACGTCCCAATATGTTCTCGGTTTTGAGGCCTCGCCCCTACTATTTACGACATGGCCAGACATAATCTGGCTAAGAAGCGACACTTTTCAGAGGCAGAGATTAGAACCCTGACATCTCAGTTTAATTTGCAGTAAGTTGTGTACTATTTTGCAGCCTTTAAACTGGTATTAGGCCGTAGGAAGAATGCGGAATGGAAAGAGATCACTGATGTGGTCAACAGTGTTACTGTATTAAATCTGACTGCAGCTGAAGTATATTTAAATTTATACATCATTGACATATGTATACTATACACCTAATAGTAATATACTGTATAGCCTACATGTAGGTGTACCTATATGTAAATAAACTCAGTTCATGCAGTTTTTTTTATTTTATCCGTGTTTTTTTCGTGAGTCAGACCCAGGCAACCGTAAGCCGCGAGGGAGAGCGTGTGTCTCCCCCACCGTGCTGGACCACCACCCCGACCCTGTCTCCTGACAGCAGAGGGGCTGGAAAAACAAGCTGAAATATGTTGGTCACTGGCAGAAATAAATCGTTCACTTGTAGCCATTAACAACACTTTGAAAGATAAATGAAAACCTGAAGAATAAATAAAAATGGTATGCATCGTCATGTTTCCTGTATTGACTATCATTGCCAAACATACCACTGTATCTTTTGAAAGCGAGGAGTAATATCCTGTCTCCTTGGTGTAGCCTTGGTGTTGGGGCTGTGCCGGCCACTGCTCTCTGGGCATCGGGTCAGCTGGCTCCATCACTACATTTATGGCACCCTGTTTTCCTGCGCGATGTGGTGCAGAACCCCACAGGCTAAAACAATGTTGCAGACTCTTTTCTGGCGTGTATAGAGGAACAATGACTTTGTACATTTTAAATGCTTGTGCAGGCTGTAATAAGAAGCCAAATACAGTTATACATCATAATTGAAGCTGATTTTTACATGACAAAGTTAGACTAATTGTCTCACCTGAGGGATTCACAGAACTGATGAGCTGAAGAGAACTGGGTCTTCAACAGTCTACCCAACTGTGGGTAGTAGTTTAAAGGTTACGTGATATTCTTCTTTTAGTTATGGGAATGTCACGTCCTTCTCAACATGACCTTCAAGGCATAATAGCATTAATTAAATCTCAATCTTCTCTCCAATTTGAACCTCAATAAGGAAATGTTTTAGATGAATACATTGCTCTTGTTTAAATCATGAAGAAGGGTACTGTTGTTGAGCCCCATTTTCTTCAAGATTGTCATTTTGACTTTATTTGAAAGTTATATCAGGAGAGACATGTATGCAGATATGCAAATAAGGTTTATTGTACAGCTCAATAAAATGGACAAAGTCTTCCCAGTTAGAGTCCATCGCTAAGCATGTATGCATAGGGGTAGAGAACCATCAGACCCCCCCGATGGAATCTAGACACCAGTGGTGGTGACGAAGGAGCCCGAAGTCTAGACCGATGAGGCTCCGGACCAACCAGCTGGAGTAGAGGACTGGAGGTGGAAGGGAAGGTGGAGGGTTGCACTCTTTGCCTAAAGGGACGGGTGAATAGCAAAGAGAGAAACAGATTTTTTAAAGCAGGATTGTGACTCTGTGACTGACCTTTGCAATTTGTGTGCGATTCTGATTGGTTTAGCAGGAAGGTGAACGCCTCCAACAGCTCATTCGATTTAGGTAGCGCATTGATTAAGAGTTAGGTCTTCCTGAATGGATTAACACTGAGATACATTACAATCAGGAGAGACTAGTTGCAGATATGCGACAATCATACTGTATAATCCTAAATACACAACATGATAAAATGTACATTTATTAGGATAAAAGCTGAATTCATTTAGGAGGGCATCGATTAAAATTTAAGTCTTCCTGAAAGAATTTATGCTGAGCTACATTAGAGATACGGACAGGAAACACGAGGAAAGACAGACCTGAATGCTCCATCAGCAACATTTTCATTGCCAGCAGCTGTCACGTTGTTTTAACTGTATATGTATATGTTTGAAGTAGATGAGACATAATTTACAATGTTGTGTAAATCAAATCACATATCTTTTTAAAAACAAGTTTGATTTCATATGGCTCATACAACCATAGTTTCTCAATCTCGTAGTCTACCTTGGATGGTTAAGACATTAAGGCTAATCTAAATCTTTATGGAGAAAGTATACGGGGCGCTGATAAAACCACAATTGGCTGTTTTTACACAAACAAGATGATGTGTTAATAGGAACGTTTTAGAGGTGCTTTCAGGTGGATTGTCTTACCTTTGTACGGAGCAAGGCTTGCTGTTCCCCCCTGGGTCTTTATGTTAAGCTATGCCAACCAACTGCTGAATGTAGCTTTATATTTAGGCACTTTAATAACCGAGATAAACTGACTTACCTTGCTGAAACACTGCAAGCCCAGCATTTGTTCTTATCATCTTTAAGGATTAGCACCTAGAGTAGTAGTAGATAACAACCAAATAGCATATAAACGAGAAGGGAATTAGAAAAGGGGACAAGACATTTAATTAAGCTATCTATTAAAGCAACTCATGCGTTAGCCCTCAGCTGGACTAACAGCTGATGTGGACAAAAGTCTACGACCTTAACTTAAGCTCATGTAACACATACTGCAACTGTCCAGTCAACCACTTACTTTTATTCCTACTAATAAATGACGGGAATCTGAAGAGGTCAGCCATGAAAATACCTGTTTCACGGACCAATCTTTTCCCACAGGCTGTTGTGCCTACTGGTAGGCTGAGGCGCGTGTGGCTTAACCTGCATCCCAGAGCTTACAGCACGGACGTTAAGAGGACTGGGAGAGACAGTTGGTTTTATCAAAGAGAGACACATGATTGTGAATGTTGTGATAAAGATTTTCCTTTTCCCCGTCAAGTTGTGTAAATGTTTTGTCTGAGTCTTAAATGTCTACAGATGAACTGTCAATGCTCAATGTCAACGCGGATTAGTGCCAAACCATGCAGTGAGCTGGCTGCAAGATGGAGCAAAGCGGCGTCCCGATCCAGAGAGGTAGGCCTTTGACCTTTACTTTCAGCATGGCAGGTTAGCGCTTAGCACTGTAGTTTCATATGCACAGGCAAATAAAAACTCTGTAACTCCAGATGTATTGATGTTCCCAGGGTTGCGGTTATGCCGTGACAACAAGCCATCAGGACAGTTACTCCCTCCTGGATTCACTTTGCTTGAAGCACTTTGTGAGTCATTTTCTGCCTTTTTGTTTAGTGATGCTGCTCTGCTATCTTATAAGAGTCAGTAGCTCTAGTTTTCAGCCTATAGAGTAAGGAGACTACCATGTGCTGTCGGTCCGTTTTTTCATGATAGATCCAAGGACATATCATGCCCACTGTGTGGTAACCATCTTGTGTCTTCAAACTCTTTTTAGGTGAAGCCTTGGATGAGCTTCTTTGTTCTTCGAGTTCCAGAGCAGAAGAGGAGGCAGAATACTTTGTTTGCTCTTCATGCACATATTTGGCACACACTCAGCTTTTTTCACTCATGTTATCATTTGTTTGTAAGCTTTGCCAGCTCAGCTCAGGGCAAGCTGTTGTCATGGCAACACCTGTCCCTCGGATTATGGAGGCTACCACTGGAGCCAATTCAGCAAAGGGATTTTACATGCCTGGTAACATTTGCGCCTTTTTTCACTACATCCTTTTGGTAAATAATTACAAGAAAAAAAGTCTGCTACAAACAGTTGTTTTTTCGGGAAATACATGACATTTGGCAAGATCTGTCAGCATTTACTGCGCCATATGTCTGTGGTGTCATGAGTGATGACCCGCGTTTTAATTAGTGGCACCTGCACGGATAATTAGAGATATATGAGCACAGTACAACCAGCTGAGGCAGCAGAGCAACATTTCCCCTCCTGACAGGATTAAGATATTTCTATGACATATAGAAAAAGTGGGTGTGTATGCCTTGTAGGGAAAATGTGCAACCTTTGACGTTCAAACCATGATTAACTATTGAACAGTGCCAGTCTGACAGCAGCAGAGATGAAGTTAGACCTCCTTTGCTGCATACAGAAGATCAATTGATACTGTATATCTTTCCTTTCAATTAAATCATCTGATCAGGTATTTGTAGAAACAGGCAAATTAGAGGATGCACGCTCTTATTTGTTAATGAACAGTATACATAAATAGTTTTTTACATGGCTTGGTTGAATTCTAAGGCATTCTGCGGTCTGTTATTTTCTTGCTAAGGATAACACACCATTGCCATGGGTGCAGTTCTGGTCACTCTGGAGGACACAGCTCAATCAATTTGCTTCAGTTAATGTTGTGTCGATTTCTGCAGTGATTAAAACAGCAGCTGGGTCATTTGTCCACCTAGCTATGGCTAGCGCGGGCCGGGAGGGGAATACAATGCACGCCCAGGCCGGACTGGTGGCGTTCGCCAGAAATGTCTTTGCTGCAGGAGAGGGAGATACTGTGGTGTTGAGTGACAGCTGTTTAGTGCTACCCTCGTCACAGAGTTAACATTGCGATTAAGGCTGCTCAATATTGACAAAATGTGATATTGCGATGTTGATTATGAATGTTAGATCGAGAATTAATTTCAATAAACATATGTAAAATTACAAAAGTTACGGGAAAACGCATCAAAATAGATTCATAACAAATTAAACAAGTTTTCTTAAAACACAAAGTTTAGTTCAACTGACTGTCATATTGGACTGGTACAACATGAATAAATAAATAAATAAGGACCATGTCTACAGAACAGGACATGTGTTACTGGTTATACAGTATAAAATAAATAAATAAGGACCATGTCTACAGAACAGGACATGTTTTACTAGTTATACAGTATAAAATAAATAAATAAGGACCACGTCTACAGAACAGGACATGTTTTACTAGTTATACAGTATAAAATAAATAAATAAGGACCATGTCTACAGAACAGGACATGTTTTACTGGTTATACAGTATAAAATAAATAAATGACATTCGTTCTGTTTTGTTGTCTCTATCAATTACTTCACTTACACTGTCGAAATATTTACACATGTGGTACGCTCCATAGGACTTGGACCTGCACGCGGATGTGTACTAACATGTGCAAATGGCACGATAACTGTCCAACATGATCATTATAACATTTCAAGAGGGCTCTTAATCAAACAGAGCGAAGCCATACAACCAACAGACAGGACAAAGCAATAACAATGTTGAGTTAATATATCTTGCACCCCTAGTTGCTATGAACTCATTTTTAAATCAATATTCTGCATCAAATCATTGATTTATTTGGTCAGTAGCCATGTAATAGGCGGAATAATGTAGAGCGAGGCCGTTGTGATAGCGAATACAACCCCTTCAGGCTGATTCAATACCTGATCACCCTGTTGGGGTTGTATTTGCTATAACAATTGTCTCGATCTACATTAACCCTGATATACAGTATGCCTTCTATTATGTATTTTTTGTGTCATTCTCATGTCAAAGAATCATGCATTAATCCAAAGAACTGAAAAAAATACAGAGTTGGAAGGATGGGTGCAGGCAGTTGATGAATATGAAAATAATACTTGTCACTCAGTGTAAACAGTGGCGGGTACTTAATCTCATGCATATTCAATGAGGAGAGAGATATTAAAAACATGCTCACGCATATTGGGCACAGCGAGCTGTGTGCTGGTTCTATTTTTAGATAGACTCCTTCGACTGTCTCTGCACGTGAGGCTTCGGGAATGTCAGCAGAAGTCTGCAGACAACAAGATGGAAAATGGGAAATGTCAGAGATGACAGAGCTGCTGGGAGTATACTATGTGTGCATTTTTTTCTAAATATTGTCACCACCATTAGCGTCAGGCTTAGAGGTGAAACACTGGCCTTTTGCTTGTCAGGCAAAGGCATGGCTCTTTAGGTTTAATGCTCCGTTTCCACGGTGAGAAGATGAATTGGGGAATGCTGCTGCTATTTATAGTGTAGTCATGCGTGGAGGTACAACGATAAAAAGAGAGAGATAGAGAGAGTGATGAGGGATATGAGCACCTAAGTGCAATGGCCAGTTATAAATCTTTGTTGGGTATGTGAGAGCCAAATACCGGTGTTCAAATGTCTTGCCTTCCCTTTATGGTCAATAATCTATTTTTACAGCGGTGGAGTGAGACCCACTTCAGCACAGGACTGAGTGTTACAATTGTATTTGTTTTTCTCAAAATACATCAGGGGAGACTGCAAATGAGTGAAATAATTACCTTCGCTAACGTGGTTCAGTTTTCTTGTCCCTTGGCCAAATGTTTTCAAATGTACTTAAAGCTGTTCTCATTCATTTTCATTTTTTAGTTTTTTTTGGGGGGCTTTTATGGCATTTAATTGACAGGATAGCTTGAAGACAGGACAGGTCTCCCCACTCTCATCAATATTTAATAGAGAGTTTTGCTGCTACAGAGATAGATGTTTCAGTCAGCAGTTGGAGACCAAAAAGCAACTAAAGGGAACAACTTCATGAGGTGATACTATGCCACTGTTATGTTGGCAGATATCTGTTCTACAGCCAACTCTGAAACATCAGATGTTGGAGCATCCTTTGACGTATAAACCTCTACTTTTCTAAACAGTCTCTACATTTATAATCATATGATAATAAAGCAACAACATATAAAGTTGACAACATGTTAATTTGGATTAGCTATCTTAAGCATGTTTGAAGGCTGCATGTTTATACAGTTAGTAAAATGAATGGAAATGATCTAATATCTTGATGGTAAAATAAAACGGCTCCATTTGAATTTCATTCATATACATTTTTAGGGTTTCAGAGGATGTAGGACCCAAATGCAGAGACAGACAGGCAGTGTGTCCATACCAACAAAATGTGTCCCGAGAACAGAAGGAAAATTCCAAAACAGGTACATGCAAAACACGGAACAGTGGCAAGCAATCCACTCAAGGACAAACAGGAAACACCGATCAGACCGAGAAGCATGCAGGCTAGTGGGTGCTAGCTGGCACAGAATGAGGCGCTGGTAATTGACTGAGTGACGCCTTTGTGGAGCTAACAGGCTTGGCTGAACACAAGTTTTCAGTAAGCAGAGGAGCTGGACTAAAAATGAAGCCGATAATCCAGTTTGGAACAGAGTCCTTTAACCAAGGTTTTTCCAAAACTTTCACACAAGCTGCTGCCAAAATTGCCTTCTTCAAGCAATCACTGCTAGCCTCCCTCCACCTGGCTTTGAGTTCCACCAGGTCACACATAAGATCACACAGTTCATCAGAAATCCCTGCTGGGTCCATGTTTGGGCGGATTATTCTGTTAGGGTTTCAGAGGATGTGGGACCCAAATGCGGACAGGCAGTGTGAGCTTTGAGGATTTAATAAATGAACGATGAAGTCCGTGCCAACAAAAGGTGTCCCGAGAAAAGAAGAAAAAATTCCAATACAGGTACAAGCAAAACAGAAAAGTGGCAAACAATCCACTCAAGGACAAACACGAAACACCAAACAGAACACAATAATCCGACAAGAGACCAAGACAGCACAGAGACTAAATACACACGGTAATAACAATATCATTACAACAGAGAGGTGACACAAGGGCTGGAATCAGGTGAAAGACATCAGACAATCACAAGGGCGGGAAAACTAAGGCTGGAAGAAAAACTAAGCAAAGACTGCACAGAAAACAAGACTATCACAATAAAACAGGAAACAGAACATGTACAAGACCAAAAATAACAGAATCACAAGACATGACAGAAAACCGGGCTAACAAATTAAGACAGGAAAACACACTACCACACTAAGACAAGACAAAACCCCAAAACCGTTACATGAACTTTAAAGACAACACATCTTATTCAAAATGTATTACAGGTCAGTGATGAGCAAAAATGTCTTTGTTCAAATGATTGCTAATGCAGATAAGTGTAAGCAGATCATCATATTGACAATGTACATTGTTTCACAATAAAGTAGGGATGAAATCTTTTGGTCTTTTTCGCTTTCCAATCAGCCTCCCTTGATATAATTTGATGTGATGTGAAATGAAACTGACTGAGCGGTGATGTCATGATTAGTGTGTGGAAATCAGCTCGGCCTGTCAATCATGTTGCCATCACAGCACCCACCAATGCCCCCAGAGGAACAGCGATAAGACTGTTAAAATGATTGGGAAGCAGAGATGGGATGAGAGGGAGGGAATGGGAAAGGTGGTGGAATTCATTAGGAGAAGAGGAAAGCATAATGAATTTCATGAAAATAAGTAGAGACCCAAAAGTGTACTGTATGGTATGGTACAAAGACAGAGAATGTTAAAAAAAAAACTAAAAAAAAAAAAGGTTGTTTTTGCGCAAATGGCAAATGAAAAGATATAGTGCTTACAATTTTTGGGTCTTTTATACTGTCAGTCACACTAGGCTTCAGCTCCTAATCTGATTACAAATGACTAAATCCAGCCATCTTTGTTCCTCTGCTCACTTACTAATGTAGGCCAATATGGACCGGCGTACATACTGCTGGCACAAATCTTCAGCCCTGATCGCTGACGTTAAGCTCATTCCTCAGCTGGAAGCACAATGTAACTGTCAGTGGATAATTTGAAGGGCATGTGCTGAAAACAAAATATCTGCTTTATTATGAAAGGTGTACTAAGTGTATGCTTTGGCCCGAACGCCATGTGCTTTGCCTGTGCGCATGTTATTCCTTACATGGTTTGCCCCAGTGGGAGCTAAACCTCTAACTCAGCATTAGCTCCGTGTTCTGGAGGCAAGGTGACACAGACATCAAGTGAGATGACACTAGGTGATGATGCACTCCCAACTGGTTGAGAGCGTTGAGAGAAGATGTGTCTAAATGTGTTGATGTGTTTAAATTGCCTTGTGTGTCCTCAATATTGCGTCTTTTACTTTGTGGGTCTTACAGTAGAGCAATTAAATGGCCTTGTCATAAAAAATGAATTTAAAAAAAAATATATATATATATATTGTTGATTCTTGTAATGTTGAAGTGTAAAATGTGTTTGCTGCATTTTTATGTATTTGACCATGTGGTATTTAGATTCACCTGTCTTGATCTCAGTTTTTGAGTCCAATTTCATAGAGGCAACTGTACAAGCACACTATGCTTGACCACTCTCCTGTTTACAGCAGCACACTAAAAAGTTGCATCCAATAAAAGGAAGTCTTTGACACTTGGCATCCAATTTTATTCTGTGGGCAAAAAGCAATGCAGCATTTAGACAATGTTTGATGTTGCAGTATGGTTGTCAGTATTTCACTGTTCTGAAAGTGAAGGGGAGGTAATGTGAAATAAATAGGTAATTGTTTGATTACATTCATTTCACTGAATATCAATAATTATAATACACATTGAAATAATTTTCATATTAGGTATACAAACTAGCCAATCATTTAATTGGAAGACAGTGTATTTTCTCTTTATTAAGACCGAATACTACAGGCAAGAGTGCTTTATCTTTAGTATAAAAAAGTGACTTGATTTTGGACATGCTTTAACTAACTAATACTTGACTTGACATAATCTGTGACTTTACTTGTCCGCCAAGAAATGACTCAAGACTTGCTTGAGACTTGGACCAAATGACTAGAGACTTACTTGGTACAACATTGCCCATTTCTGACCCTGGCCTGTTGCCTGCTCTTTCTGCCTTCCCACTGAGCAGCTGTGAATTGAAAGCCCTGTGTGACAACTCTCTCCACTGCTCATGACTTCTGTAAGGCAGAAAGATGGGCAGGTCAAACTTTTAATTTGGCAGGAACTTCCTTCAGAATCAATTTTCAGCTGTGAAAGTGTTCAAACATGGTCACTCTGACTCAAAGCAGAGCTTTTCCTCATTTATTTAAGAGGTCCTTGGATGAACTACAGTGGCCTCTACCACCAGATGCATTAATAATAAAAAACATTAGTGTAGCTATCTAGCTAATGGGGCTAAAGTCGCCTGTCAACCCAACTGAAAATGACATTGATATTACACTCACTACTAAGGGCTAGAAATAAAGAATGGCAGGCTAAATGAATGAAGTGAAACAAATGGCAATCCATTCTCATTATCTCAATAAAACCTCTAACCCAATCCCCTGTGCAGATGGGACTATGGTTAGTGTGGGAAGCCTGCTTGCCTGTTTAAAAAAAACTGACTGATGTTTCAATGAGTCTATTCAATTCAATCCAATTGTATCTATATAATAAACTCAGCAACAGTAGTTATCTCTGGAGAACTCTCTAATTTACAAAGGCCCAACAATTCCAATCCAAAAGAGCAAACATTTAGTACAACAGTGGCAAGGAAAAACACGACAGACATCACAGCACAAAGAGCAGCATTCTTAAAAAAAGATAAACCTTCATTGATCTTTAGGAGGGAAATTCGATAATACTTCTGCGATGGCTGACGTAATATCAAGATCACACATGAAAATAAGCCTAATTTCACCATTTGTTTACTTTCCCAACACCTCCTACATAGGGGTTGCATAAAAAACTGTTGCTGTTGCTATAGATTGCATGCTAGTCGGGCGTTGTGCATGTGAGGGACACAGTTGATTGACTACTCTGCAACCATTTTGCATTTGCACTCATGGAGACCATCCCTGTGCGTGTTGCACTGTTCATCCTAATGAGAAAGGTAAACAACCTTTCTCAGACAGGTCACATGTCTGTCGATCATCTCAGACCCCGCTCGCTGGAGTTCAAAGAAGGTTTGATCGCTATCATCCCTACACTGCCACACTCCTCTTCTGTCGTTAACCTCCTCTGTTCTTGATGACACACGTTGACTCGAGGATTTGTATTGCATTCAAAGTAACAAACTGCAGAACAATGATTTCTCTACAAATTCAACTTTTCATCCTTGCAATAAAACAAAATTACTTTTTTCTTTGTTTAAACACATTTAAATTTTCATTATTCAATTTCTATGAAAATAACACCATTTTCTTAGAGAAACAACCAACAAAAGCTATTCAGGCATCATTTTGGGCCCTCCTCATGTGAGGTCCCTGGGTACTCAGTTCCATTTCCACCCTTCATCCAACACCCCTAGTTAGTGTTAGGGGACGATCTTGGTTTGGGGTAAAAAGAATTACTTCATCTTCATGGTTAAAAAATACTGTATGCCAATTTTGAGTGCCGAGGGAAAAAAGAAGCTCACCTCTGAGAAACTTTGTCGCTCTATAATAACATCACCTGACTTCTTACTTTGCTCCCAAAGGACAACCGCATGAGGTCTTTGCCACTTGAATGGGTCATCATTGGGTATTTGCTGAAATAACTCATGTCATTGTTCCTGGAAGGACAATCTTGTCTAAACACAGCTGTGAAAGAGAGTATTGCTGTATTAGCTCACTGGAACAAGATTCTAAAGAAATCCCCAGGAACACCTTTCCCCTTTCTTTTTTTCCCAATCACAACTGTCCTGTTGTTGTGGCCGGCATGTGGCGTTTCATTTTTCCCATTGTTGCGTGCCACAGAGCAGCCCAGTTTCATGGCAGTTTGTGAAATGTTCAGGTTCGAAAATCGTGAGCTGTACACAAAATAAACTCGAAAATTGTGACTTTTACATAAATCAATACATCAAAATAACGGGAGACAGAGAGGGTCAAAGAAAGCACGCCACATGCAGAACGCTTTACAACATCGGAGGTGATGTTGGGATGGGCAGGGGGTTACCGCCTTTGACTATTTTCCTGCTTCCAACGTTAACTACATGATTGTTGGATGCACCAAACCTACTTTTCTTCACTTTCCTGGAGCATGAGCAGATAGCTGTAATAACACTGTTGTGTGGAATAAGGGTGGCAAAAGAAAGGTGTTACACTTTTCTGTGTCTATTTTTTAACAAAGAGGAAAGGCCACAAAAAGCCATTTGCCAACACTAAATATGTATGTGTAAATATATATACATACATATATATACACACACATACATATATATATATATATACATATATATATATATATATATATATGTGTATATATATATATATAATAAGTTGCCACTTGCAACCAGAGGCAAAATATAAAATAATCTCAGAGAGTATTCCTTCACAGATCTGTGCAAAGTGAGAAAATCTCAAATCTGAACCGGGCAGACGCAGCACTTTTCATCAGACTCACCCCGGTTAATTAAGTCTGCTGCTAATTAATAACATTACCATCGCCAAAATACCCCGGCAAATAAAATCCCATACTTCACCGTTAACTGTCAAGACACAAAACCTGCATGGACATTAACGCCTCTGTTGAAATGTTTAATCCATTAACGATTATACGACAAGACAGCTCCGTCTCTCTCTCTCTCTCTCTCTCTCTACACACACACACACACACACACACACACACACACACACACACACACACACACACACACACACCCACACCACACACACACACACCACACACACACACCCACACAGTCCTTGTTTCTAAGAGTTGATTAACGCAGATATGGGCTGATTAGCTCCCATAATGGGCCAGGTGGGTAGCACACTGCCATGAGTCCATGATGCTAATGTCTGATTACCGTAATTCCTAGAAATAAAGACCGGTAGTCAATTAAAAGCCGTGTCTCTGATAGTTGCCGGGGGCATGGTCAACACGTACAAATAAAGGCCGGCCTCAAATTAAAGCCGGGGGAAAAAATAGTGTGGATAATCTCCTAAATGCTTTTCACATAACTTGCATTCAAGTTTACCATAATTTACACTTTGTTTGTTATCACATGGGAAAAGTAACTACATTTACATACTATGAATCATTTTTTTAATTGAGAATCATTGTTGAAAATGATTGTTGGAAAATCAATTTGGTATTGAATCTTGAACCTAAAAAAATCAATATAGATTTATGACATTTTCTGAATCGTGCACCACTAGATACAATTTGGTTTTGATGAATTCTACAAGCAGCAATACCACTGGCTGTGTAAAGGCTGCCTTTCTCCCTTTTCACTAGGCCCTTTTCCCAAAATGAATACTGTTTTGTGTCTTATTTCTTAATTTCACTGTAATGTTGTAGGTTATTGATTTAGTTTGTTACTATATTATTTGACATAGGGCTGTTTGGCAGGTTTATGGGTTCATGGTGTTTTGCTATGGTTCTGCCTGTGATGTGGGGAATGGATCAGCTGTTCACTAGCTTAATCAGGGAGAGTGCATGCAGGTTTGCCTCATTAGGTCCTTTCTGTGAGGAGGGGCTGGGCAATCCTAAAATGTAGAACAATAGGTAAGATAGTTCAGCAGTAAATTACATTTTTATAATATTTGGGATACTTATTGTAGTTGGTGCACAGATATGTACATACATACAGTACATACATAGGAATGGAATTGTACTATAAATTTATTGTTGTGTTGTTGCAAGTTATTGTCAGACCTGAAAGCCTGAATGCTGTATTTGCATATCTATTTGTTTTTTAATAATACGATGTGAAGTAGGGGAAGGGTTAGCTAGTTTCTTATGCCTGTTCCTTCTCAAAGTAATGCTTTTTTCATTTTTAAAATTTTTTTGGTAAATTCTGATTGAGTTATATTTGTTTGTTTCTTTTGACTGTTCGAGATAACTAATAAAAATGACATAAAATGAAAAATGAAATGAAATGAAATGAAATGTAAATAGTAATGGTATCAGTAACTGATCCAATTGTAATACTTTGAGAAAATTCAGTGTTACTGTTGCCTGCTCAGGTTAGCTTACCCTATAATCACCTGTGTAGGTGGTATGGTCCAATTAGGGAAGGCTGAGTTAAAAGGGCATTAAAAGAAGGTGAAAGAGGGGCTTGAGCGTGGGTAGAGTAGGCTTGTATGAGATAAACCGCGCCTTGGCTGTGAGGACGAGAGCAGGCGGCAGCAGCCGGGGCCGCTGACAAAAAGCTGCGGTAAAGTCAAACAGTTTCCAACCGATCCTGCGGCCTTCAGGCTGAACAGGAAGTGACAGATACACTGTGGTCCGATTCTGATTTAATAAAATGATATCAGACCCGATCATAATGAAAAAATAATAATTATGACGGAGTACCTCTCAAAATGCTCTACATGCGATCTGTTTCTGACTTTAATAAACAACAGACTGTAGATCTGTATGCTAAACGGATTTAGTCTCTCTGACTTCTAAATGTCACCATCAGCCAACATGTGTTCTGTACCGAATGAGCCGTGGTTAGCAGTTAAAATCCCTCTGATTCAAAATCAATAAAAAGTTTATATAAAACGTCATCATGTTAAGTTGATTCTAAACCAATCAACCGTTAAATCAGCTGAGAGGCCAGCATTTTCCCAGCAGGCTCTGGGTTACGCCTGGGTCTTGCAGTCAGGGAAAAGCAACTGCACTGCCGGTGTCTCAGAACTCCGGCTGCCTCGATCTCGTGAGGTTATCGTTAACAACAGAGCAAGTCGGGATCAAGTCGGGATCAAGTCTAACTGGCATGCATTGACCGGGAATCACCGGGGAAAGATTCTGCGCAGGCCTGTCTCATCTCAGTCGAGCCTGTTGTCAACGTGCTGAGAGGTTGCATATGGATATTTTGTAAGATAGAGACTCTGTTTGCACATACATGGTTATTTTAGAAAAACTGAGACCTTTCCCTTTGTTCGTGCGCTTTGGTTACATGCAAACGGAGAATTTGCCTCTGAAAAGTCTTTCTAAAAACTCCAGGCCGGCGTGGAAATTTTTGAAAATCTTCGTTTGTACGTTTGCATGTAATCGGAGACAATTTGTTGTTGATACTATTTTCACGTGGGCTTGAGCTTCTCGTTCTACTGCCACCTACAGGTTTGGCATGCCCTCGACAGCATTGACGGCATGTCCACGGGTACATGTAACCAAACACGTTTCTGAAAACTGACAGCTGTGAACAATGTTTTTTTTTCAAAAAGAAAGGTTGAAATGTGTGTTCATGAAAATAGACGGCCACGTGTAATTGTATCCAGAGTGTCAACTTGCTGAAAGGTTGTTTACAGAGAATTATTGAGATAGATCTTTTTTCTTTCTTCTTTTTTGAAGTCTTTTTTGTGTGCCGGATGACGTATTTTAATGCACTTTAAAATAAATCAAAAAAATTTACCACAATAAACGTTCGCTGTCTGCTGTGTTTTTACCCCACCACCACCCAACCTCAGTGTGTCCTTGTCGCCACCCTCCTGTGTGGACGTGGGCTGCCAGTTCCATTATTCACACTTCCCCATGACTGTGGTGTGTGTGTGGTCAGAAGACACAGAACTACAACTTTTAAATGGCACAACTAAAGAATCTATGAAGATGTTGTATGCAAATCACACATCACCTTTTCTTGTATTATATCATTTTATCAGTTTCACAGTTCTGTTCACTTCTAACTGCCAAGGGATATTTTCCAGTGTGTTTAAACTAAAATGCAAATAACTACCAAATGGGTGCAGTGAAACAACCTTTACACACTAAACTTTGTTGGAAAAGGTAGGCAGCGGAGGTTGGTTTGAGAAGCTAAGTGCTGAAGTAACTCAGTGATTGTGTCAGGGAGATGAGAAGAAGAGTGGGAGGGAAAGAGATAAACATGTCAAGTATAAAGGATTTAGATCCAAGCTCTGAGCCCACTTCAATATCCCAAACATCAAAGCTACAAAGAGGAAAATAAAATTGCTGTGATCCACCATATTATAATGTGTTTGATTGTGTGTTGTGTAGACATTGCTATATTTTTCTTTCCTCTATTATTTCTACACAAGTTAAATTTCTTAGTTGTTCTTATGGTAAACTTGTATGAATTCATTTTTCTACACTCAATGTCCCTTTAAATTCTTTAAATTATTTTATCAGGATAACCCCTTGAGATGTACCAAGATACCACAAAATGTTTTGCACATACACAAACAAGATGAGCAAAACAAAACACACAAATAACCAAAACACAAAAATTCAAAACAAAGCAAAAACAAAAAATTATGAAACATGCGCACAATTTAAAACAGGCATAGGTCGAATGCTTTGCCTTGTGTAAGAATAAGATTCCTACGCATGGCAAAGCATTTATTAATTTGAACGTGAGCGTAGGCTGCGACAAAATCTCACGTCTGGTCGAGTGTACGCAAGTTCTACTACGGCAACACTGTTGACCACATCAGTGAGGTCTTTCCATTCTGCATTCTTTTTGCAGTCACAATATACACAATACAATACCAGTTTTTAGGCTGCCAAATAGGACACACGTTGATGCAAATGAAGCAGAGATATCAGGGTTTCAAGTGCCGCTTCTTAACCAGATTACGTCTCTCTGTGTCGTAAACTGTATGTTATGCTTTGATTGGTGTAATACGAATGTTTCATGATTCAAATGTGAAGCATGTAGTAAGATGATTTCTGCGCTGGTTTCTACTTTAAGTTGATAAATGAGGGCAAATAGCCCCCATAATGACACATTAAAAAGAAGATCTCAGACATTTTTGCAAATGCATTAAAAAGAGAGAACTGAACTATCACAATGACAAAGTATTTTGCTTTGACACTTGGAGATTAACTCAGGTGCCTTCCATTTTTCTTGATCATCTTTGAGATGTGATAACCACTGTTCCAGAGAGAGGATCTATATTCATAGAAAAAGGTGGATGCAGGTGCAAAACCTTGCACACCTTTTTTAGGAAACGAGGGACCAGGGAATACCATTCAAGAACAAAACAAATGGAATAAAATGTAAAAGAAATGACACCCCTGAAGAAGGGAGGAAATGACACCACCTATGTGTTATCACATAGACAGAATAATAGTGAGAAAGGGGACACTGATTAGATGGGGGAGAGGTAGTCTTTTGACCACAACATATTTTTGTTATTATTTTTTAGTTATAGTTTATGTTGATCGCACCCCTGGATTAAATACCCCCGGATTAAATAAATGTGTGATGTTAAAATTAAAACCTGAATCTTTGCAGTTATTTAAAATTACTGTGAGTCCAGAAACACAACCCCCAACAAAGGCCAGTGGCTAGAACCTGTTAAGAAGCCACAACACATGGTTAAGCCTATTTCTTTGTATAATCCTGTGGGAATGAAATACTTGACAAATTAAACATGATGAGTATCTTCTCATTTTATTAAGAACTTTTGTGCTGGTTTTTCAGACAATTGAGTATCTACAGTGTGCTTGGTTTCACATTAGCAGTCCATCTGTGGTTAATAAGAACCTCACATACTCTCTTGTTGAAATGAAGATGGACAAATGTCAATCAATCCTTTAAACACAACACTTTTCATTCGAGAGAAGCAGCATCTAGACGGGTTTAGCAAGTAGTATGTAAGGGGGAAATTCCGTGAAGGTACTGCACAGGTACTGCATTGTGTAAAATGACAAAGGCATTCCATTCTATTTTATGGGTGGTGGATGAGTCAAACACTGGACTTTCACCAAGGAGACCGGAGTTTGTGTCCCACATGTGTCTTTAACCGTCCTGTTGTTGCCACATGTCAAGGAAGCTGCTTTCATCTTTAACCGGCCCGTTAATCCCGCAAGTCACAGAACCGTAAACCCCCCCCACGAGCTTTCCATAACCTAACAGCGTCAAAAGGGACGCCAATCGTCCCAACCAAGCACGTCATGAGGGACGCCTATTGTCCCCACCATGAGCGTTTAGATAATACGCTAAAGGAGACAAGAGTCCGTATTTTAAGAGATGGGACTAATGTGTTGTAATGTGATACTTAACGAAGCAGGACCTGGGGATAAATACTGTCATAATGATGAGAACAAAAGGGACTAGTTTACTAGTTTGGGGGTGGGGGGGTTCCTCTCATTTCTGGTCTATATATCACTGCCTCTGCTGAATTATTTTTATCCCCAGGGGAAACAAAATGTATGCCGCCTCAAAGTGATCAATGCTGCTTCCCCAACAGACCATTATATATGAACGAACGAACATTCTCTGGATGAATATGTTGTTTTTTGCAGCATCGCAACACCACATTGTGCTATTCATTTTGAGATTATTTTCTATTGTCTATTGAAGTTCATAAATAAGTGTTTTGGCATGGCTGGCCGAGTGGCACTACATCCAAGGCATTGAAAGGGGGATTTCACCCAGGAATCGCGCCCAGCCAATACCTATATGTTAACATTTACTTTACAAGGATCTTATGTGAACTCTTGTCAGTCAGGAACAAAGCAAGATGAAGCATGTGCTTCTGCAAGGCCTCGTCGGGGGAGGTTGTGGTGAATGCAGCTTTTTTGTATCCCATTTCCATTTGTTTTGTAAGGCAACAACAATGTTTCAGCCAGAGACATTTACGTCAAATAATTAACCCATTACATTTTGTGTGCATGCTCTGCTTGTTAAGGGAGCGTCTGAGCAACATTGAGGATTCTACTGATCTAATTCCCCATTAATTAGCATACATGAACTCTGAAACCTGGTAAAATCAATAGTGTAGGTAAAGGACATGAAGTATGCATATCTATTCTAACTTAACAGGTAACTCCGGCATGTAGAGGTTGTTTCTATAGGTCTGTTTTTAAATTGTTATGTAGTCAGTTGTGGTTCAGTAAAGACCGGCATTAAAAGCCATCATGTGTACCACATCTCATGGGATGGTGAGGGCTGGTTTTCCACTTATGCTTTTATCTCTCTTGCAAACACATTTAATAATACAATTATCTTTTATTATTCAAAGACAATCACTTTAGGCTACTGTAGCTAATTTTGTGATTCCTAAACTAGTTCCCCTGGTTTAGTATGTCTGAAACTGTAGGACACTCGGGGCCAGTGATCTATCTGTAATGAATCATTCTTTGATATATTCTTTGATATATTTTTGAACGCCTGCTTTTAATTTAATTCCTTTCTTATTGGGCATAATTAAAGAACTGAAATTAAAACTTCCCCTAATTGTCACTAGACAAAATCTATACCGGCAGTGATGTTTTGTGATTAAAACAGTACCCTAATGGTCCAAGGGTTAAACCACAATTATATTATTAAGATAAAAATGTAAGATAAACCACAAGGTTTCTGCTTTCACTTAGGATGGGGTCATTTGCATGCTATTGCCTACATGTCTCCTTTCTTTCAATGCATGTCATGTAGCTGCTGTAAATCTGCTAATAAAGGCATATCATGCTTACATTTTTAGTTAAAAAAATTGTGTTATGAGATTTTTCCCAGTAATTAGAGAATATGGGGGCCATAGCCTACATTTTATAAATCCAAAGGTCAGGATTGCACCACCACAACCAGAAAATGTTGTCAGACCAGCTGGTTTTCCAACTTTTACACTGGACAATCAGGGAGATTTTTGAGGGTCAAGAACAATTTCTTTAAACAAATAAAATAAAGTAAGATGTCTTGCAACAAAGTTACCTAACCAAAAATTACAATAGAAAACAACCATAGTAGTCCATCAAAAGTCTGAACAGTCCAGGGACGGTGTAAAGTGTCTCAAAAAGTTGAGTGGAGAAAGACGGGAATCACTTTAGGGGCTCTGCTGCTTTTGCTCTGTCACCCGCACGCACACAGCCAGTACACTTTCTTTTACTCATCTCATGCAGGCGTAGAACTCCATTAGATGCCTCCACCGGCTCGCCTGGCGCCGGAACTGAGGGTTTTTTAGAGGTTACAGACTTACATCTGAAAGGAACAGTTCTGCTCAGTATGAGTATAAGTCTGAAACACTAAGGAAAGGCAATATCATAATATAGCAAATTTCTTCGCAATTACACTCAATGTAATCAAAGTACACAATACACAGATAAATTTAGAAAATTCTACATATGAAAATGCAACATTAACGATACACACTTAGTAAATGCGTGCGTAAATGCGTCGTCTGTTTTGGTTATTTCATGTGGCTTGTTGATTATTATTAGAGAAAATAATTCTTTAAGGAGAAACTACGCCAAATAAATAATTTTCTTTCCTTCTCCTCTCCATTTACCTGTGCCAGTGAGCACAACAACAGGGCCCTGGAACTGGGACACCTATCTGGAATGCAGCCACTCCTGTTATTTTGCTGCTATAATATGCATGTATGAAAAGACTATTCTGTGGTCAGATGTGTACAATGTACCATGTCAACCCAAGGAAGTCTGTGCAGTGATTCTTTTCCACCCTCAACACAATATTTAGCGCTGAGGTACTTTTTAAGTGACACATGGTTCCAGCTCTTTATTCAAACTTATTTGCCCACAACACCAACACACATAACAATCCTTTTTGCTGTGTACAGTTAATTAGCACTGACATATTCAGTCCATACTGTTAATGATCTTTGCATGGCTTTACGCAGCATTGCAGACAATGTGCATTATTGCCTGAATTATTGCCATAATTACATGACATTCCTGTTTTGGCACTGTTTTAATAGCTCTATTTACAGTTGCCTGTCTCTGTTTTCATGTTGCCATGAACACTACCCAAAAGTTAACTTTGAAAGATCTGTGTATGTGTATAAGACACAGACACACACACACAGAGACAGTGGTGTTCATTCTTGGGAATTCATGCACACAAGTTCATGCTTCTGTCTGTTCATCTTCATTTTGATTGTCACTTTGGTGTCTCAGAGCTGTCCATCAACAAAACATGAGAGATCACATCAGGGACATTGTCCATAGCAATAGGATGCCATAGGCTTTGGCCACACTGTTATATTCTGTGCAGTGTATCTTTGATTAAAAAGAGGGGACATTTTATGTCCCATTTCAAATATTGACATATTATGCAAACAGATTACATTGGGTAAAATATGCACGAGAGCAGGATTCCTGCCTGGGCATATTTGGTTATCCGTTTACCACTAGAAGCATAAAAAGGGCAACAGATTATCAAACGTAAGGCCCAAAGCAGCAAAATAAGAGCCTTGTATTATGTATGTGACATCTTACCTTTGCAGAGACAATGTCTGTCTGAGGAAGGAAGATGAAAAATACTAAGCATATGTATATAAATATTTTAAGCATCTGAGCTGCATTTGACTTAACTTTGGCATACTTTTTTTTTAAAACAGCACCAAGTCTGCAGACAATGAATAATGCAATAACATATTTAAAAGCACGTCTACAGGTTTTAGCAGTTTACAGTTCTCATACAGCATTTTGCGGTAGTCACTAGCCATGGGCGGCTTAAAACGGTTTATTTATAGTGGTATAGTATAGTATAGTGTGACTACTCACAGAAATAGGACAGGATGTCCTATTTCTGTGAATAGTGTACTAAACTGTTTAGTATACTAGGACAAAAGTGAGGAATGTAAATAAAAATATATATCTCAAATAGCCCATATTAAATGAAAACAGGCCTATTTCTAACAATGGATCTTCTTCTTTTTTCTATAACAATAACTGACTGAGTACAGTAGTTCAGATCACCAGCAGCTGTCTGCTTGGAGTGCATCTACCGTCTCTCACTCACACACACAGTAGGTTACACACTGAGCTAATCCCCATAATACTTAAGTTACTCTTTTAACACGAGTTGTCATTCTCAACCTAGTCTATGTCCTTGACGTTCCACTTCCAGGATTGCTCCGTTACCACCGGAGTTGACCGGCAGTGGATGCAGTGACATTGAAAGGTGCCCATGTGGTGACATCAAACAACCCCAATTGACAATATGAGTCCCTCAAAGATAAAACAGCTCTAAAGGGCGGGGCACAGGGCATTATGATTGGCCTCATGTTGCGGAGATCATGTTGTGGAGATAGATTTCAATTATAGATATTATAGATATGAGCCTTTATTACTTGTAAAGCTGTACGCTCTTTTACAAGGACACACAAGAGGGTGTGTTTGCAATATTTAATATTTTCACATACCAATTCCAGAAAAGAAGGTGACTTTTGTAAAGAATGTAATGCTAGATCACGTATTTAATTTAAATAAAGCACATTTTTCAAATTCTTATGGTTCCTTGGAAACAAGGAACCAAAGACTGAAAACACTGTGATGCAAAACCTTACCTGTTTCAAAAACGGTCTAGCCAAGTCCCTTGCATATACAAAAGCTCATTCAATATTCAAAATTGTATTGCAGTTGTAGTGCAGCATTGCTAAACCATACTGACTGGAAGTTAAAACTTAATTTGTGCAACTCTAATCTCCGTCCATTAAACAGTGTTGTATTCAAGACCACCTAAACCGAGACCAAGTCAACTCTAAGACAAGACTTTGAGGGGATTAAGACCAGACCAAGGCAGGGCAAGACCAAGTCAAGACCAAGACCAGACCAGTGTGAGACAGCCAGAGCTTCTTATTCTGTGTCCTGCATTCATTTTCTCAGGAGCGCATTTTAAATGGCCGTAGAGACAGAATAACAGTAACAGTAACGAATTTCAAATAAAAAACTGAAAATTAGTCAAGTTATTGGTTGCATTTGGAGCATGAAGGTTTACATCCAATTACAGTAATGCACAAACAATTTAGCAAAATCCCGGCAGTTGTGGTCTTGACCGGTCTTGAAATAAAATTCGGAGTCCTCTTGGTCCGAGACTGACACAAGACCACGTAAAAATGAGGTTGAATCCGAGACGAGACAGAGACTTTTAAAAAAAGTGGTCTTGAGACCAAGACTGATCTCGAGCACTACTACATTCAAAACAACAATGGTTAACGGATGCTGCAATAACATCAGTTATGTCAGAACTGTAGCAAGAGTATTTCTACATTGAAAGAAGAGCAGAGAACAGCACCGAAGGCTTTTCTCAATGGAAAGATGGCAAGAGTTTGATAGACAGATGGTTCATCAAATCACCTGCCAGGTATTTTTTTTAAGTGGTTCTCCTTTTCCAAACCGTTTTCCACTCCATTCCACAATATATATATATATATATATATATATATATATATATATATATATATATATATATATATATATATATATATATATATATATATATATATATATATTATTTAGGTTTTCATCCCAGGTTCAGTTGGAAGAGATGTGTTTTTAGCCTTCGGAGGAAGATGCGTAGGCTTTTAGTCGTCCTGATGTCAATAGAGAGCTCATTCCACCGTTTAGGTGCCAGGACAGCAAACAATCGGGATTTTGTTGAGTGATAAGTTGTCCCTTGCTGCAGGGGCAGCAAGCAGGAGGGCAGTTTCTGATGAGTGGCCTGCCTTGAAGCCAGACTGGTGGGAATCAAGAAGGTTGTTCTGGTGGAGATAAGTAGAGACTTGATTATAAATGGCATGCTCAAGAGTTTTGGATAGAAATGGAAGAAGGGAGAAAGGTCTGTAGTTATTTACTAGAGGATTCAATTTTGGTTAGATAAAAAGAGCTTTTTGCTGCAGAAATAGAGGCAGGGAAGGAGGAAAGAGAGTAAAGTAAGAAGACAGAGAATGTAGAGAGGAGGAAAGAGTAGCAAGGAGAGTGTCTGTCTGTGGCGGTGTTGGGAGGCATAAGTAAGAGAGTCAGATGGAGGAAGTGTTCATAAAGCAGATGACGCCAGAGAAGTAGAGAGTGTACGAATGTTACAGCAGACATACGGTGTATATAGTGTCTTATTCACAATTTCAACATTTCGGTGAAGGTTGTTGTCTTGACACCACATGACTATTTACTGTATATATCTTATTGTAGTCCCTTAGCAACTAACACCTTGTGGAACTTGGTTGCTGCTCAGGCTCCAATTATCCTCCCTCAAAATGTTATATTTGTATCTAAATTATCAGTTACATCATGATAAAGCAGGGATTTTACCATCCACACAAATGTATGGAATGGGTTTTAAGCTAAGTTTTCAGGTGTTTTACTTTACAAACTGAATGTCCAATGCCTTTCTGATTCTTACTCTCTGATTCTTAGTTTCTTACCCATGAACTGAATGTTCACTTTTTGTTCATGGAATATTCAAGTGTGTGTCACCACACATGCATTGTGTTTCTATCTTTATTTTAAGCAGCTGTTTCCTTTCACATCTTTTAAAGGTCTAAATGCCAACTCAAGTTCCTATTAGTTTCAGTTTTCTGACACATATGATTTGTGGAATTGTTGTGGTGATCTGTCGGCACATCCCATTGGAGATTATTATTAGAATCCACTGGATAATATGTACTATTTTAATGGACTTTTGTTATCAAACTTGCCGAGCTTGTCTCTTGTGATAAGCAAGGAGTTGATACTGTGTTCTCAAATGCTAAGTTTGAGACCTTTTCAACCTTCTTTTGAATCCCTCCCTACAATGTTAACTGAGGGTTCATGCCCCTATCAAAATACATTTTGTCTCTTTATGCAGTTTTTTCCTAAACATCATACAATTTTCTTGTTCTTTTGATACATTAACAACCACATTTCTCTTTGGTAAAATAAAAGGCATATCAGACTCTTCATATCTGTTCTCTAGTATGAATATCTACTTCTCCCCTAATTGTGTTACTGAATAAAGACTGATAGCCACAGTGAGAGAGCTAAGATAAGAAAACATACACATGTGCAAATAGAGGTAAGAAGGCTGTAGCACAAGTCTACAGCATGGATGTCAAGCATTCAGCAGTTGAACCAAGTGTCCAAAGTTTTTTCTAGCGCTCCATTTATGCGAGCTGTAGAGAGTTCCATATTTACCACATCCAAAAAGGAAAGGGTCCATGTAAAAACAGACACGTCATAAGGTGGTATCTAACGGGTTGCAATCGTTTTTTTGTAGCAGCTGTGAGTCCAGCAAAAACAGCATGTTTTTGAGTTTTGAGTGCTGACAGAGCATTCAAACTCAAATTAAAAACATTGACAGAAACAGGTACAGTGACATTAATCAAGGCAGATATTTTGAATGCAATATTGTAAAGTAGGTCTAGACACCACATTATGGAGCTGTTATAGGCCTACTACTAATCAGGAGGGCTGCATTGTTGACATTGAGAAAATGTGTGCCAGTTACATGTTATATTGAAATATGGCAATATCAGAATCAGAAAGAGCTTCATTACCAAGTATGATTTTACACATACAAGGAATTTGTCCTGGTGTTGTTGGTGCATGTCACACATTCTCTAAATATAAAAAGGGTAAGAAGAATATAAACAATGTAAGTATAAGTATTTACACACAGTGTGTCTTAATAAAGATAAATAAAAGAACTAAAACGGAATGGTACAGCAGAGTAGGTACAGTGGCATGAGGAGCCAGAAGTGGAGTGTGGAGGGTGTCAGGGTGGGTTCCGGGCCTTCATGTTCATGTGGCGTGAGGTTTTGGTCCTGATGGTCCTCAGCCTCCTGCCAGAGGGGATTGACTCAAAGATTTTGTGGCCGGGGTGGGCGGGTTCAGCCCCAATCTTTCCAGCACGCCTCAGATTCCTGGTGGAGTATAGGCCCTGGAGTGGCGGCAGATTGCAGTCAATTGTCTTCTCTGACAACCGAATAACACACTGCAGTCTGCCCTTGTGCTTAGCAGTGGCAGCAGTGTATCAAAAGGTGATGGAGGATTTAAGGATGGACTCAATAATGCCTGTGTAGAAATATACCATCATTGTCTTTGGCAGGTTGAGTTTCTTATGTATTAATTTCTCTGAAGTATATCCTCTGTTGTGCTTTCTTGATGAGGGAGCTGATGTTCAGGTCCCACTTGAGATCATGGAAGATGATAGTTCCCAGAAAGTGGAAAGACTCCACAACGTCAATTGAGACTGAGTTCTTCCTGAAGTCCATAACCATCTCCACTGTCTTTGGTTGTTTTATTGCACCAAGCCACCAAGTGTTGAAAACACAAGGCACTCAAAAGGACTACATAACCACAGAGGTCAGGGCGACGGGTCTGAAGTTATTAAGTCCTGGGGTCCTTGGCTTATTGGGAACAGGGATGAAAGTAGAGGACTTGAAGCAGGCCGGCACGTGGTATGTCCTCAGTGAAAATGTGAACACTGAAGACAGCTGATCAGCGCAGTGCTTTAAACTGGATGGGGAGGCAGCATTCAGTCCAGCAGCTTGGTGGGGGTTCTGTCTCCTGAAGAGTCTGTTGACGTCCCTCTCATGGATGGAAAGACTCATCACTGAGGTGGGGGGGTGTAGGTGCAGGGGGTGACCTTTAAGATTGCGGGGGTGGGGCGGGCCCATGCTGATGTGGGGGGAGGTGGAGGTGATGCACAGTAGCTGCAGCTGTAGTGAGGTGTCGTTGAGGATGGTTTCAGGACTGTCCTTCTGTCTTTCAAAGCAACAGTAAAACTTGTTAAAGTTGTTAGCTAAGCGTTGGTTGTTGAAGGAGTGGGGGGGTTTGGGCTTGAAGTTGATGATCTGCTTGAGCCCTTTCCAGACAGACACTGAGTCTTTAGTTGAGAACTTTTGTCCGAGTTTCTCTGTCCAGTCATTCAGCCTCTCTCACTGCCTTCCTAAACTTGTACTTTGCCTCTTTCAGTCCGTCTTTGTCCCCACTCCTGAAGGCCTCTTCCTTATCCAACCTTAACCTTCTGAGTTTGGCTGTGAACAGGCTTGGTCATTGTTGTAACTCACCAGTGGTGGTGCCGGAGATTTCTTTTTCCTGGTGGCGTTTCAGTGAGGGTACTCTGAAATTTAAAATTTCCCTTGACACACGCAGTCTACACACATGCGCGCAGATACGTTCCCACCTCCGCAGCGGTTTACTAAGCGCGCGAACAAGAAGGAGAGAGAGATTGTTGTTTTTCATGCACTAATGTTGCCGATACAACAGCACCATAAAACTCTGATTAGCCCACCGAACATATGTCAAATACAAGCCAACAAGCCGGGTGTACACAATCATTACTGTAGCTAAACAATCACACACAACCAACTACACACAAACACACACACATGCATCCTCACACATATTTATAGTTGCACACATGGTAACAGTAATGTAACGTTTTTCATATCTGTAGTGAGTTAATATGCCGAGGGGGTTCCATAGGAATCCAAGCCCCTCCCTGGCACCACCTATGTAACTCACCCTGGTGCATGATGGAACACAGCAGTCTTCACAGAAGCTGATGTACTAATCTAGACTGTTGGTAGCAGTCCTGAACACATCCCAGTCAGTCTGGAGATCCTCCGCCTCCTCACTGGTCCACGTCTTTGATGTCCTCACTACAGGTTTGCAGAGCTATAGTTTCTGCCTGTGTGCAAGGATCAGGTGGACCATGATGTGGTCAGAGAGGACCAGTGCAGCATGGGGGATGACGGTATAAGCATCCCTGACTGTGGTGTAACAGTGATCCAGAATGTTCTCCTCTCTGGTCAGGCATTAAATATTCTGTCTGTATTTAGGGAGTCCTGCAAGTGATGTTTCCTTTATTAAAGTCACCAAGGACAATGACTAAGGAGTTCGGGTTGGTCCGCTGCACAAAGTGTCTGGTCGGCGAGCATGCACTGTGCGTCCTGCATGTTGGCCTGCCGCCGGATGTAAACACCGACCAGGAGGAATGAAACTAAAATTCAAGGTCAGTTATTTAAATTAAATTATTGTTTAAATTTTAATTATTTGTTTTAACCTGAATTTGACAAAATCCTGTTTGAAAATGTGACATGGTGTCATCTCCCTCTTTGTTGTGAAAAGTGGGGGCTCATCCAGGAAACTACAGTTAAACAATTTTAACAAATTTAACTTTTAACAATACATTTTAGCATTGGTGTAGTAACCGTTTCTTCTATTCTATTAAATCCTATCAGAAACGAATGCTTACCATGTGCTGCCCTTCCTACAACCAATAAAACCTGGGAAAGGGAACGTCAAAACCAAAAAGCAATTTAAACATGCCCTGTAAACATAATATTGTTCACCCTAAGGTTACACAACTTCACATACCTGGCATCAGTGATGGTGTTGTGGAATGCAGGAGTCTAAAAGAAAATAGGGGGTGAAACCCAGAAATCTCTTCTTATTAAAGGTAGATTATATTATAAATAGATATACTTAATATACTGTGATCATTCTGCCCTTTAGAGAAAAATCTGATTTTTCTCTATCTTTCTCTCTAAAAAAATCAGAGTGTATTGAAGTCTGCTCGGCACGTCTGCAGTGTCTATTTATATGCACCTGATTATTTTTAGCCACAATGGTGCTACGGAAACTGACAGATTAAAAAAAAAAAGAAGCTGCACGTGTCAGACTAAACCTCTGCAGTTCATTGCTTTATCTTCATTGAAGGAATCTGATTTTTTTCATTGGTCCTTGTCTAATTTATTTTGATGTGCTGTTTTCTCCCCCTCCCCCTCCCTTTTATTACATCCAACTCATTTTTCCCCCCCATTCTTTTTTTGCCTTCCCTCTCATTCAAATCCTTCTCCATCTCTCCCCTCCATTCAGTCGTAAAGCACTGACTACACAGTCACGTTTTGCTTCATACTTTCACAATCCCCTTAAGGCAAGCCATTTCAGGATATTTCACAGCAGAGCAACACACAGACTCTGTCACTGTCATAGATGTAAACAAAAAACCAGCGTGCTCTCTCACACTCATACACACACATACACACACACACACACACACACACACACACACACACACACCTTTTTGCTTCACACGTGACCTTAACCTGCCACAACTGATGGTTGTTTTACCGCACAAAGACTTGTGTTCTGTTTGCAAATGAGCCATGCAGCACCCAGCCCCCCCCTTACATTCACTCTCAAAATCATTCAGCTCATGCCTCTGTGTTGCACTCTGAGGAGATTTGCTAAAAATAGAGGTGTTTCCCATGCACGTTTCAGAATCATTTTACTCAGTCTCTAACCCTCCCTCCCCCTCCCCCTCCCTCTCTGTCTCTCCTTCCGGCACGCAATCTCCTTTCTCTTGCAGTCCTCTGTCAGCCAGCCACAAGCGCGCACACACACATCCACACACACACATTCACCATTTAATGTCATTTAAATTGGCTACTCAATTTATTCTGCTGCATTGGCAGGGAGTAGTATTCCTTATCTAAACACACACACACAAGTGTAAATGAAATCAATTCAATTTAATTATTAGCTATTAGTGTTCCAGATACAGACCAGTTGGCTCAAAAACCAAAAATGGGGTTGTTCATTTTGTGAAATGGATAAATAATAGGGCAGTTTTAAGGATATATGCAATATCAACAGTGTAGATATTCATTTGATTTACCACTTACATTTTGAGGTAAAGGCAACGCCAGGTTTATGTTTAGGTGTAATGTTATTTCCATCCAACAAAGTGTTATACACAGAAGTTAGAGGAATGTGGTCAGGTTGGATGATGGGCATACTAAACACTGGAGATTGGGGTTCAAAGCCAAAGTCTGCATTTGGTTAAGTTTAGGAAACAAAAGCACTTTAGTTAATGTTAGGGAAATATTGTAGTTTTGGTTGAATAAAATGTTTCAGAATGCAGCAGCTAGACCTATAACTGATTTCTGTACGCCATCACATCCCCCCAGTCCTTGCTTCTATCCAATGGCTCTCTGTTTGATTGTCATTTTGACAAAACTAAGCTGAGGGAAACACAGATTACATCCTTAACACAGACTTAAATAACTAAAATCAGACTAAAAAATTTAATATTACTTGACTTGGAAAAAAATCACTATGGATGGGTGACATGTTTTTAAATTGTTTGTAGACCGATTGCAGCGAGTGAGACTCTTTGGTGTGGAGAGCCTTTTTGGCCCGCTCAACGCCCAGACCCAAGGAAGACACCGGCAACGCCACCTGGGGAATTTCACCCCGAGAATAGGATTTGGCTAGCTCGATAGTTAAACCACCAAAAATATAGAAAGCACACAGGTTTGACTCAAACAGAGATGTAGTTCCGTTATAAACATTTATTTTATTGATACAATTGCTAAAAAAAAAAAAAAACCTTAAGTATAAAAGAGCACTAAAATACCATGCACACAAGGTAAAAATGGAGGAAGGATCAGTGCTGAGGCCTTACCAGTGGAGGGACGGGGGTCAAAAGTTGTGGGATCTCAGGGACGGATCACCCCAATTTCAAATGAACACTCGCGCGCACACAAATACGGTGGTGAAAAACTCAAAATAAACCAAAGGGGGAAAACACAGCACACTTGAGGGAGACATCATCACCTTCGGCAACTGTGGGAGGAAGACCAGTATTATTTGGGGGGGGGGGAATAAAGCAATAAACCAAAAATAAATGAAAAGAAACAACTTCAATCTAAGGCAAATCTAGGCAGCAGAAAGTAAACTAATAGCTGCTTAAAGCCAAAAGTCTTTATCAGAACTTAAACAAAAATAAATAGAAATAACCCAAAATTGATAAATCCTAATTTAACAAAGAATCCCATAAATGAAGACCGCAAATCTCCACACACATTTTTAGTAAACAAAGACAGGCCAAAGAAAGGCCATACGATCGCCGTGTCACAATCACTCAATCTACAACAGTTGGGCAACAGATCCTGGTGCTGCAAGGCACATGGAGGCATTCAAAGCCTGGAGTGAGTTCTTGCAAATAACCCGTTGAAACAGAAGTCGGTTGAGGCTAGTCCAGATGCCAGCACCAGCAAAGCAGTTTACAACCCTGGCGTACAAAAACAAACCAAATTCAGTAATAGATTAAAAAAAACATATGAGATGTCAACCAGCATACATACCCGTCAGTGCAATACACCACTGATAGTGCCGATAGTACAGCTACATGGGGCCTACAATAGAAAGGCCGGTTACTTAAACACTGCCAGGAGAATACCCGAAAGAAGAAAAGTGTTGCCCAACCTACCAGCAGCAAAACTCAACCCGGTCCTGTTACATGTGTAGTCAGGTTTATGACAGGGAGACACTGCAAAAGACAATGCACGCTGTAATGCCCATCCTAACACAAATTAGGCCTCTAGGGAGCAAATAAATTGACAACACTGCATTGCCTGTCGAATTCCTGTATCTGCGTCGTGGGACCCAGAGCGGAAATGTGGCACCGGCAACAAAGAGTAGAGAGTGTCAAGAGGGCAACCCCCCACCTATATAACATTCAGTTACTTCCTGGTTGGTCCAGAAAGTGAGCATGATTAAAAGCATAGCAACCAATCAACCTGCTACACTATCTTCTAAAGACTGTCACACTGTGAAAGAAAGAGGTCTGGCAGGGATTGCGTAACATCCCTGGATGTGGGGGAAAGCAGATGGGAATATGGTCAGAGCCAACCAGCTGAATCTTTCTATTATTATACCCCCCACTTTCAGTGCAGACCAGATCAGAGGAGAGCTTAGAAGGCTCTAGATTGCTCAAGGCCTGTGCTGTGAAACTAGGGGAGCCACTCCAACACCTTTTCAATTGGAGTCTGCAACTGGGTAAGGTACCCTCACTGTGGAAAACATCATGCCAGATACCAGTTCCCAAAAAGGTACACCCTAAGGAACTTAATAAATTTAGGCCTGTTGCCCTCACCTCACACTTAATGAGGACCCTTGAATGATTGTTGCACCACCCGTAAGACCCCAGGTTCGCCTTACACGTGACTGCTTGGAGTTTGCTCACCAGGAGAAGGTGGGAGTGGAGGATGCCGTTCTATATCTACTTTACAGGGTGCACGCTCACTTGGACAAAGGAGCCAGTGCTGTGAGAATCACGTTCTTTGATTTCTCCAGTGCTTTCAACACCATTCAGCCCCTCCTGCTGAGAGACAAACTACTGCAAATGAGATTGGACCCAAGCCTGGTGACCTAGATCACAGATTACCTCACTGAATGGCCACAGTTTGTTGACTGGGGGACCTCACATCTGAGGCTGTGGTCAGCAGCACAGTGGCACCAAAGAACTGTTCTCTCTCCTGTACTGTTCAGCTTGTACACAACGGACTTTGGAAGAACAACTCTGAGTCGCCCCATGTGCAGAAGTTTCTCTGACAACCCTGCAATTGAGGGGTGTATCAAGAATGGACAAGAGGGGGAGTATAGAAGCCTTGTGGAGGACTTATGCACTTTACAAGAAAGGCCAGAGTATACTATTTCCTTGGGAGGCTGGGGTCCTTCAATGTCTGCAGCAAACTCCTGCTTATGTCTACCAGTCTATCATGGCCAGTGTCCTCTTCTATGCTGTGGTAAGTTGGGGAGGCAGCACTAGGAGGAGGGATGCTGGAAGCCTGGACAGGCTGGTGAGAAAAGCTGGCTCCGTGGTGGGCATGGAGCTGCAGCCACTGACATCAGTTGCAGATAAGAGGACCCTGAGCAGACTGCTCTCTATAATGAACAATGACTGCCACCCCGTGCACACCACTTTCTCCAATCTGAGGAGCATGTTCAGTAGAAGGCTGTTGTCTCTGTCTTGTAAAACAGAAAGACAGCCAGGGCCATTGAGGTCTTCAATGCCTCACAGAAGTGGAGGAGTTTGATTGACTGATTGTGTTTAAGTCTGCTCGGCACACTACCCTTTGTTCCACACTGCCCTTGGTACCATGCCTTCATCTGGGTGACTTTATACATACATACACGTTAACTACCCTGGACTGGACTGATTGTCTCTGTTTGACTCCCTTCCTGACTTTTGCTAGCTTGCCTGTAAGGTCAATACACCACGCTGTGTTTTTGTCTATATGGACAGTTTTTAACTTATTAACTTTAACTTTAAGTTTTCTTGAAGTCTTTAACTAGTGTCTATGTATAGTTAAGTAATGTTTAGTATATATTAGATATTGTGTTGCCTGTTGCACTTGAGTAGATACAGAATTTGCATTGACACCTTGCATTGCTTTTTTAATACATTTTTTGACTTTAAACATGCTACAATCAAACTTTACCATAATATACCAATAGTTTACCGTAATATATCAAAAGTGTGCCCGTTTACCGTAATATATCAATAGTGTGGATGTCATATGTCTGTGTGCCACTGTATGTAAGATGTTGTGTATAAGCTGGACACCTTCATTTCCTTTAGCTAACCGGAAATATTTATTTCAGACTCCACAGAGCTAAAAAGAAACAGAAAGATGAGGAAAGATTGCTAATAAAAAATGAAAAGCCACAGGAGTGCATCATCAGGCCAAGCTCAACCTTGATGACCAGAAAACCACAACTCTTAACCCATTGTTTTTGATGGTGTAAAACTTTTTGTCTTATTACTACTCCCTCCTCCTTCCCAAACAGCTGTTATTTCATATTTGAACCAATTTAGAGCAGATTTCCTGCTTATGCTTTTTGTGTGATTCACTCACCCTTTGATTTGATCTCATGATGATTTTTGTTGATGTTCAATTTTCTTTTTCCCAACAAAACCATCCTTTAATGTACCAATGCAAATTTGCAGACAGGGCTTAGACCCACATATTTTTCCGTGCAAAACTGACCCTCTAAAATTGCATGAACCTTGATAAATCCAGCAAACCAGCAGAATGCACACTCACCCATCCTTGTCCAATCTTCTTGGTATTTGTGTGATCCAATGAATGCATATGAAATAAGGAGAAATTGCTGGTTCAAGTCCCCGTTGGGACCAAAGTACGGAGTGTGGACTTGAAGCTGGAGAGATGCCAGTTCAACTCCTCAATGAATAAATGAATGACCTTTTAAAGCAGAAAGTAACCTCGCCCTTGGTGTAATTCAATGTAGAGACGCCACTGCATACAGCTTGGAACCATTTGTATCTTGTAACTGTGCCCCTGTAGTTTGGAGTTTTGTTCCGCTCCTATCAAATCTATTGAAAACTGATTGCTCTTCTACAACTATAGCAAAAAGCATTTTCTTACAAGAATAACAACACCAGATGTTTCAGCAAGTGCCCCAAAATTAAGTATATGTATGGGCTTGTTATTATGACAGGAGAAAATTGGAAAGTGAGGTGAAGTTGTTTTAGAGTGACAAAGTCCATATTGGAAGGTGGTCAGGTGGTTCAGGTGGTTCCACTTCCAGGATTGCTCCGTTGCCTCCGGAAATTCCGTTGTATGTCCTTCTTTTCGGCGGGATGTCAGCTACCTTACACTTTTTGTGGTCAGACGATGTATGAGGACTACGGGCTAAGTTCCTTCCAGAGGCTATTTTGCAGAGGGTTTAGATTATGAAGAGTGTGATTGATTTAAAGAAATACCAATAAACCAGAGCACCTTTCTCCCCCATCTCGGAATGCTATTTAGCCAGACCCTCCGATACAGCACTGTGGAGGAAGGTCTGGCACTGCGAGACTAATCATTGAGTAACACATAAGATCGCTGTTTCTTTCCTGTTTCCAACTGAGAGTCCAAAATGTTTTCCTTCATCCCAACCAAGTCAGCTTTGTACCTTAAACTAACCAAACCTTAACCACATTGTTACCACTGCTGGTGCCACTGCTGTATATTCTGTGTTATTTTATTGCAACTGCAAACTGACCATTTTCTGCTGCTGCCAGCTCCACCCGCAAACCAGCAAGAATCTGTTGTTGTGAAGCAGCATTAGGAAATGCACTTGTAGGGGTGCTGTTGTTCAATAAAAACTGGCCTACAAGATATGGACAAAATGTTGTCAGTGGATCAGTTTTAAATATTGCAGAGGGAATGGTAACTCAGCCAGCAGTCACTGTGCCCTGTTAGATTACTGTGGTTTGTGTAAACCAGCACTTCTTTGTGTTGGAATTCTAAACTCCAATGGATTTATGAGGTCTATGGTTAACTGCTCCTCAGATCTCTGCAGGGAGCAAACCTATTTTACAGTGGCTCCGTGCCCAAGACGATTGTTAATGGTTATAGAAATGCCAATAAACCAGAGCATGTTTTTCTCCCCTCCTGTAATGCTGAGTGGACTAGCCAGACCTTCCTCTGCTCCACAGCGTGTGGATGGTCTATCGAAGCAAGACTAGTAGCAAGGTAGCAATGCAGTAACCTGACAACCGTGTTAGCTCAGGAGCTAATGGAAAGTCTGTGTCCTTGCAGAGCTGATGCCCAAGAGAAGAATTTAGGTGTGGTGAACGACGGGATTGCTTGAGCAGAAAATGGGGGTTGCACCTCAGGGGGTAACTGAATTCTTCCATCTGATAATATGGGGCTTCTAGACTAAAAGCGGTATCACCAAGGGGCATTTTGGAGTCTTGCAGTCTTCAGACTATGGAGTTGTCACTGTAAAAGTATTTCCATCAATGTTGCTACTGTTGGTAAAACAAATATTAGTAACAAATTTGACCTGTTATGTATGCATTTATCAAATTAAAAGTTAATCATTTTCCAAGTAAATATAAGTATATGTAGCGGACCAAAAAGCACAACATTTTTACTTAAAATACAGTACTTGTGTGTTCTGTGAATCCACCTCTAGTAAAACATGTGCAACTAGACTCGTTAAGACAAGACAACAACAAATATAATCCAGAATTGGAATAAAGAAAGATGTAAGGTATATCCAATTTATGAAAGCTTTTCTCTGCTCAATACGGAGATCTCTGTTGCATAAATCCTTCCATTTATGCAACATAGATTGTTTTACACATCATTTCAGCTCAGAATATTAACATGCTGAGGAAAATGGGGACATAACTGAACTTCTTATGCAATAACTTCTAACCAACTCTAAAATCGAGTGAAGCTGCCCGGAGCACAACATTGATTCTCTTTGGTGGATGCTAAAGGTGCTTAGGTGCTCTATCTTATTCCCGCACAGGGCTAAAGGAGCACCTTGGGTATGTTTTCATGCCATTAGTGAGTAGATTGTACAACATTTACTACACAAATAGTCTCCGGCTCTGCAAGCTGGGAGGATGTTAAGGGAATATGGGAGCAGAGATCTAGGAAATGCATTGCATCTTTTACAAATACCGACATGGAGAAATAGAAAGCGTTCAGCAGGAAAATATTATCCATGATGCTTTAAAGAAGATTTGGGCTTCAGTTTGGTTTAGGTCATTTTTATTTGGGGGGGGGGGGGGGGGGGGGGGGGTATATTCGAACAATTGGCCATCATTATTTAAAAATACACTTTTTATTACAACAACAAAAAACATGCTTAAACTATGGACCTTTGGCAGAGGGGGGGGGGTTCTTTTGAACTACCCAAACATCCCCTGGCTACTGGCCTGCAGACTTATTCTTTTCCACTCCACTTATTTTGTGCAATTCAATTTTGGTTTCATTTTTTACCCGCGAGTGACACCCATAATGCCTACACTCTCAAGTGGTTCATGTGCTCATTAGCATGCAATTCAGTTAGGCCCACACTAACACCCGGTTAATCCTCTCGCAACAATAAAAGCAACAATAACAACCTTGGGTTTTTGACCCTTTTTGTTGCACTACACAATCTATTACTCCCTGTTGTATTTGTTTCCCAAACCCTTCGTGTCAAATGGTGGGATGAAGTAGGGATATACTGTAGAGGAATCTTGTGATTCCAAGATGGACTCCCTTCCCCTATATTGGTTAACAAAGATTTTTATACTTTATGCATCCTAGTTGTTTGGTGCAGGTAGATTATTTTCTGAAATATAGTGACTTTATTCTTGTATTAACCAATTGCCCTTTATTTTTCACAACATATCACGGCTGCTCCAAACCTCACAGTTATGTTTTGAATGCGCACAAAGTTTTGGACATGACCGGAAATCTTGTTCAAACTGCTCTGAAATATTACAGTCCAGGGGTTTAGTAGTAACATTTTGTGTCACAGGAGGTAAATAATGGTCATATGCACATTTAACGAGGTTACATCTCCAACAAAAGATGCAAAAGGAGAGTAAATGATGCCTGAGCTACATGTGTACTTACTCAGACATAATGACATAGAAAGATTGATCTAAAGGAGCATAAATACAAAGCAATACAGAATGCCTAGGAGCAATGCATTTCATTATGTTTTTATATTTGGATTGTAATGTTTCCCTTTAAATAAAGATATTTCAGGCATTTTGATTCAGAAAAAGATAAAAATGTACCGAAATGCAGGAAATTAAGTGTTTAGCTTAAAAAAAAAAAATCCAACCCCAGATCCCCCACATCATAATCGATCGATCAATCAAAATGTATTTATATAGCACTTTACAGCAACCAACAGGTATCCAAAGTGCTTTACATCAGGAATCAAGTACAAAACAATACATCACACAATAAAAAGAATGAAGCTTATAATACAGTAAAATCAGAAAAGGTTACAAAGAAACAGG
>NC_045734.1:7218373-7227807 GCF_008692095.1 Etheostoma spectabile | reverse complement strand
TGAAATTGTCACACCACTACTAGGTATTAAAAGACAGCCTAAACAAATAGGTTTTTATTTTAGAAAAGCTCCTATTTGCCAAACAGGAGCTAAACCATTTAAGTGCCGAGCCTCGGACGCCTACATAATGATCAAAGCAGGAGAGGAGGACGGCATGGTCCACTGTGTCAAACGCCGCTGTGAAGTGAGATGGATTCCCATATATCTATACACAGTATGTGCATATAGTTTTTTTATGCATGAGAAAGAATAATGGTATTGAAACATCGCTACTTAAAACACATTTCTCTTTGTGTGTAGAACAAAAGAGTCTTGGAACTAATGGGACATGTTTTAAAATTGAGCCATTATGCTAAGCAAGGCTAATCCCCTCCTAGCTCTGGCTCCAAACCTAAAAGTCAGTAACTTGAGAGTTCTGTAACTATCTTTTCCTTTCTCTGATTCTGGGGAAATAATAATTTCCCCAAATTGTCAGTAATTTAACAACAAACCTCCAAGCTTAGTTTTGACTTTTTAAAATTCTATCAAATTAGTCATGCTCAGCGTGTAGTTTTTTTCTTTTTCTTTCTGTTGTTTGAAGTCAAATTTCTCAGATGGCAGATAGATAAGAAATATAAATTTCTGATAATAAATTACTTAACAATCCGTATACTTCGCCAACTCTGTTTTATTCTTTGCTTTGAAGAACATTTTTATTTTATTTTTTAAATCTGAATTCATTCTTATTTTAAAAGGTTTGTGCCTGGCAATGATCAGGTTGTACAAACATAAGCCCACCAGTTAGACATTTATAGCTCATCAAAACAGCCCTCCTCTGTAAAAGCTGCATGCATGCTGTGCTGGCTGCTGGTTTTGAGAAAATTAAAGCACAGCTGTTAATCACTTTTTTATAGATATAGATATATATTTACATACATATGCACACATACACACAGACATATTATATAAGTTTAAAAAGTGCTCCATAACTAAAAGGTATTATTACCATTGTGGGACATCTTAACACAGTTTTTGTTTTTAAAAAGTATGAAAGCACGGTTTGGGTATAGGTTTATATCAGATAATATATCTCTCTAGAAATTTAGCTTCAAAAGATTTTTCTTTTTTTTTTCTTTTTTACCAAACAGAAGCTTATGTCTGATGGAAGCCAATTGTTCTCCTCTTGCAAGTCAATTTCCGGTCTTTGCGCACGTGAACACACCGACCATAATATCTGCATAGCGAGGTAAGCGTAGGCTTAAGAATAATATGCTACGCCTGACACCACAATGATCATGGAATTGTTGGATTAAGGAAGCCAACTGCCTACGTTTTCTTTGATTTTTTTCCGTAAACCTGACAGGCTGAGCTCTTCTGGCTGTGGAACTAATCTTTTAGCAATCACTCCATTGATTAGCCACCCCCTTGGGAAACTGTACGCTTGTTAACATGTAAATTTAAAAACATGCTTTTAGTACAGAAAGAGAGATTTCAGGTGAATATGGCATGAGGCTAACTGAACACACACATTTCATTTGAACTTGTACAGACACCCATACCTGATTTATCAGGAGATGCATAACTAATCCAATGCAATAAAAAAGAAGAAAAATATATGAGGAAAGAAAGACAAGAATAACCATGTAACAATTATTATCTATTGAGGACCGAATCTGGCGTACTAGAAGATGAATGACTTTTATTAAACTCTTTGACCGCTACTGAGGTTCATCATGCTCCTGTGATTATCATTTTGACATGAAATAGGCCAGATTGCAATTTATCTATTGAGGATTAATTACATTTTGAGGTGAGACTAAAATATAAAAAGTAATAGGGATTTCATATCAATGTATTTATACATTTCAAATACAGATGTTTCAGGTCCTATGGATAAAATATTAGTTTGTTTTCTCCAAATGTATTTATGAATTGTTTTTGTTTCCTATTTGTTTTGTTTCCTCAATTATTTTTGATTCATTTGTTCTTAAATTATTTCTTAACACTCGAACCTCCATAGCCTATGTTATTTAATGTTATGATACAAAATAAAACTCATTTGAACAACTTACGTTTCTGAATTTTCTATAGGTTGGTGTGGGTGTGCACGATCACTCAGGTGGAGGGTTGTGTGTTGACTGTTAAACAGAAAGACACTGCACACAAGAGAATTAGAGAGACAAATATACTGCGAATGCTGACGGGACGTATTTTGGTTCTTTGGTTTCACAGAATGTGAGAATGTAATTATTTGCATTGTGATTTTTTTTTTACCATTTGGTTTACTCATTAAATAAAAATGCTGAAATTGATTACAATGCTTCTGCATTTATTTCCAGAATTTTAGGTATAATGCTGCATGTTACATGCTGCTCACAGTTTAAAACAGCATCACATATAACCATGAAAAACAACCTCCGATTTTTTTGTTGACTGGACTGAACAACACAGCGCAAATACCCAGACTATAACTGCATCAGGCGGTATCATGAAAATAGTTTTGTGTGGGATCAAACCGTTAGATATGCTGTCTGTCTGCGCATGGTGTGAGAGATTATAGAAATTAAAACACAGAGATGTAGAGTGATAATGCAACTGTTAGATCTGTGGTTGTTGAACTTGAGTTGCTTGTGTTTTCTCCGAAACCAACACCAGCACATTAAAGCAATAAGGCTTCTCTTTGTCACTAACACACATCAAACAAAAACAGCTCTGCTGCACATCTTGTGATCACTGAGATTATCATTCTGTTTTACAGTGAATGAAAGAATATATATGGTTGCACAGCAATAGTCTCCTGTTCAATAAAACGACAAGGTGAAATAGAAGTTACCTGGAGGAAACCCCAGTCATACAGTACATGCATATACTGTATATGCAGGGGAAAAGGTCAAGCCTTAAACACTGGCTAGAGAACCAGTGGCTTTCAAATCACATTTAGCCTGTGCCCAGATTCAGCCAATGAGATATCACCTAAGGGTAAAAGCAAATGTATTAGTCTTTATCAAGACAAGACAGCCCATTGTGGGTGGCTGAAAATTGGAGACAAAGAACTGCAAACACAGAGATTAAAAAGGGGCAAACTGGAATCAAATTGATTCCAAAGTATTTTTTGTTCCTACCCCCCTATGGCCATGAAGGCTGGGTCATGACTGAAAAAACGAGATCTAGGGTACAAGCTGCCAAAATGGGTTTCCTCAGTAGGGTGGCGGGCATCTCCCTTAGAGATAGGGTGAAAAGCTCAGTCATCCGTGAGGAACTCGGAGTAGCGCCGCTGCTCCTTTGTATCAACAGAAGCCAGTTGAGCTGGTTTGGGCATCTGGTAAGAATGCCTCCTAGGTGCCTCCCAAGGGTAGTTATTCAGGCACATCCAGCTGGGAGGAGGCCTCGAGGAAGACCCAGGACTAGGTGGAGGAATTATATCTCCCCCCTGGCCTGGGAACGCTTCGGAATCCCCCAGTCGGAGTTGGTTAATGTGGCTCGGTAAAATGGGAAGATTGGGCTCCCCAGCTGGAGCTGCTGCCCCCGCAACCCAACCCTGGATAACTGGATGACGATGGATGGATGAATGGATTAAAAGGAAATCTGAGAAAAGACCCATTTTTTGGCGTGATAACAATGGTTTCATTGCAGTCTTTCTTTCGAGAATCTAAGTTTAGAGCCATGTGGTTGTAATGAAATGCCTGACTTTTTTTTCCTCCTCAGTTCATTTTTTTTCAGTTCTGTGATTATGATCAAAATTCTTAGGTTTTATAGAAAGCCATTTATTGGAAAGATGCAATTAGTGACCCTTAACCTTGACGGATATGGCGGTGGTGGCTATTACATGTTTAGAAATAGCCTAAATCTGCAGATTGTGAATACACAGTCTGACTCAGGTGTAATCTCTAGCCCCGCCTGAGATGCAACAACTCCAGCCCCCTACACAGAATCTAGATTAATGCAGCACGAGGGAAATCCGGTCCATTAAACCATGTAATTATTATGAGTGTGACTTCAGCTGTGTTGGCCCAAATTTATTTTTATCACCATATAGACACCTTGAGTGAAAACCAAAAGTATTAAGGTGTTTTATTCTTGCACAGCAGTACAGTGTTTGCAATAATAAGACCATACCATTGTACGTCTTTGAAACACATAGGTCCTCAATTTTTGACAGAGAGAGACAAAGGACTACTTTATATATCTAGCTGGTGACCGTTAATTTAGTCAGATGATATTGCGCGCTAGCAGATTTTATAAGCAGAAGCTTGATAGCTACTGTAATTAAGCAAACATTATCTTAATGGGTTGGTTAAAAAAAATTTCATCCATGGTTTCCTGTTGTGCCTGCCTGTAGTTATGGTGATTATAGCGTAATAATACAAAAGTAGGTCAAAGACATACGGAAAATCAATATGGGAAAGAAATTGAGGACTGCATTTTACATTTCTGTAGTCTAAAAATACCGTTTAAGTTTAAAAACAAGAAACGTTTGCTACGTTTATGTCTCACACTCACGTTTATACTACTCTGGCGTTTCTGAGCCCCTAAACAGAGACATTTGGAAATACAAAATCTTTGAAAAGGCCAATGGGTTAGGTAACATATCTTTCACTAACAGTTCCACCTAGTCATTGGTCCAAACAAATCAATCCTGGATCTTACTTTTCCCCCTTGTTCCCAAGTATTTTCAACTTATGCGTTCATGATTTTGTAACCGCAAAGTAACATTAGGTCATGTGATATAATTTCTGATACAGAGCCCAAACGCTTGGGTAGACAGAGATGGCTTTTGTTTCAAAACTGCTGTTTGAAAATGAAAACGTAGCAGTGTGGTTGTAGCCTCAGTCTCAGCTGCAATCACCAATTCCATCAACGTTTCACCTTCAACCTGCCACATTCCAATGAGGAGTCCTCTAGGAGGTGTCACGGTACATTAGCGGACTAAAATGCACGACTCAGACAGGGAATGACAGGTAAGTGGTTTACTGTTCGGAGAACAATGCAGGCAAAGGTACAGAAGTGGCAGGCAAAAATCGGATAAACACTGGGAAAACCAACACTAGGAATAAACGCTGGAAAGAGTGACTTACGTAGCACTGGTAAATGGGATTGATGAGTATTTAAGCATGGGGACTGGAGACAAACAGGTGAAACAATTTAGGGGTGGGGACGGTATTCACACAGGCGGAAAGCAGACGAAGGAAGGAAGGTAAGTGAAATGAATGAAGATAAACAGTGGATATCAAAACAAAATAGGAAGTCCATGAACACAAACAGACAACATGAAACTTGACATAAGGACAAAACCATGAAAGTAGGTCAAGGTCATATCATTACTTGTAATCTTCTTTAACCGACATGATGACAATCCCAGTTAACCATCTCTTGCCAATAATGACACCCCCAGAGCCCTTAAAATTCATTATTCTTGGTGTCGGATCTAATATTGGTCTTTGTCCTTTCAATGGTTGTCATATGAGTTGATATGATTCACTAAAAGGCAAGTGAAAAAAAATCTTCAGTCCATTTATGTGCGAAAGAAAATCTATATAATTAATCAGTCAGCAATTATTAGCACTAAGGGATAATCGTCAATAATGTTGATTTGAGAAATCAGGCTTTTGCCTGTACTAGCTCCTATTTGTATCCAAATGCGCACACAAGCAAAACACATTCTGTATATGCATGTTTTGTAAAAATGGCGAAAGAATAAGTATGTTTCTGCATTTTCGGTATTAAGACTCATTATGGCACAAAGAAGAAAACCTGACCCTCCTTGATGCTAAATCATCACTGATGTCATTGTATGATTGTATGATTGATACTGAAGAAAAGGCAGTGAGCCAGTAAGTGTAATCCTGAGAGCAGTCCAAAAGTTGGGGTGGATGTCCGATAGATCCTTATCATGCATAAAAGGATCTTGTGCCTGCCCCTAATGTGTCATAAAAAAATGCCGCCCCGGGCGGCTGCCCGCTTTGCCCGTGACAAAGCCGTTACTGTCTGTCTTTGTATTGGAATTTTAAACTGTGCAGTTATGAGGACTAAGGTTAACTGCTCCTTAGATCTCTGCAGGGTAAATCCACACAGCTAGCTAGTCTAACAGTCCAATCTGAGTTTTTTGTTCCACGACTAAAACAACTTTTGAACACACACGTTCCACCAAAACAACTTCCTTCCTAAGGCTTTTTTGCAGCTGCACCTTGGCTCCGTCCAGAATCGCCAAAGACAATTGTGAATGGTTTAAAGAAATGCCAATTAACCAGAGCACTTTTTTTTTTCTCCCATCCCTGTGGAGGAAGGTCTGGCAATGTGAGACAGGGCTAATATAGATAGAGACTGTGTCACTTATATATTTAGTCACAGGCTTTCACAGGTCACCCATGTAGTTGGTTACAGAATGCATTTAATGACCATGCATTTCATTTACTGGCACTACTTAGTGTTTTGTCCTTTCATAAGGAAAAAAAATAGGAGTTTTGTAGTTACCTTTCACTTCAGCTGGATTCTCGCAAACGACAGTGGACGTGATAGACAGATGGTGCATCCAATCACCTGCCAGGTATTTTTTGAAGGTGCTTGCCCTTTTCTAAACAGTTTTCTATGACTGCTTCTCAGATGGTCCGGTGTTAAGAAACCATTTGGCTCATCGGGTTATGCAGGTAGAACCTATAGAAGAAAATAGTTGACATACTGTTCATAAATGGAACCCTTTTGATGTTCCACAAGACAGACAGACCAAGCATTTGATATATTTTTATGATTATTTTTATTGTTTCAACAAGAAGTAACACATATACCAGCATATTGTGTAATGTCACTAGTAACAGTATTCTTCTACTCCACATAATCTTAAACCACACTTATTCATGCTCATACTCATACTTTAACATATACACCTCTCCACATAGTTTGACTGACACACACACACACACACACACACACACACACACACACACACACCACACACACACACACACACACCCCAACACACACACACACCCACACACAACACACACCACCACACCACACACACACACACCACAAACACACACAACAAACACCAACACACACACACACCCCGTGTCAGATAATTTCCCTTGGCCTTTGGAATTAAAAAAAGCCCCAAATCATCACATAACCATTCACATACATAGAGAAGGGGAACTTTCCATAAAATCATCTCTCAATGCAAATCAAACCAGCTATTAGTCTAACTGAAATACCACCATGCCAATCTCTATGTATGATGTGTGTGGGTGTGTGATGATCTGGGGCTATTTTAATTCCAAAGGCCAAGGGAACTTTTTCAGGATGCATAGTATCCTGGATCCATGAAACAACTGGCCTTTAAAAATAAAAATAAAAATGTGCCTGCATCTATGAGAATTTAACACAGGGCTGTGTATACTTATGCCCTCTGTATTTTAAGGAAGATTATTTATTTACAATACATTATTCATTAACAAAGAAAATTGGTGTCCTTAAAACATTGGATTTTTCAAACAATTTTGAATTAAGTCATTAAGGTCAATTTCCAATATTCCTCTTTTTAATCAAGTTTAGGGGGTGTAAACTTTCTCAAGCCACTGCATGTCCTGCCACATCTTGTTGTTCAAACATTGATTATTCTATAGTACTTAAATAATGTTTCATCAGTCTGTTCCATTGCTGTAGCAGTGGGGCCTCTGTGTCCTTCTAATACTTTAAAATTATTTTTTATGTACCAAAGAGGAGAAAAGGACCATCCATCCAATGGGGTATTTGTTACACTGGGTGACAGAGCAATCTCAAATGCAAGGCTCACCAATGTTAACTGGTTTATTTCAAGTGAGGGGAGAAGGGAAGTGGGGAGGCAGATGCCGGGGACAGGGAAGAAGAGACTGGACAATGGGGAGTCCCGGGGGGGCGAGGATATTTGGTGAAGCGTGGGGGAGCCGGGACCGAGGAGGAGCTGGGAGCGGAGACGGAGGAAGGCAGAAGCAGGGTGCCGTGAGCTGACCAGAGAGGGAAACCAGGAGTAGAGGTGGTAAAGGGTGACTGGAGCAATGATCAAGTGAAGGTGGTTTGAAGAGCCGGGGGTTGAAATACTGATCTTGATTGTAGATGGGAGGCTGGTGTGAGCGGCGGGAGGTGATTGTGGGATGATTATCAGTTGTGTGCGGTCAGCTGGCAGCAGCAGGAGGGAGAGGGAAAAACCTTCTCACATTCCCAGGGAGTATTATTATTGTCTCCTTGTGTATACCACATTTTACACAAACAGGGGAGAAAGAGGCATCAAACGTATTTATTTTTGATTTAGTGTAGTATAAAGCATTCATGATATTGCCAGTGACGACAAAGAAAACTGGATTTTCTCTACACAGAGAGACCACAAATTGATCAACCACTGTCACAACTGTAGCCAACTCTTAGTATTCATACCTTACACTGCCATACACTAACTCTCCCTAAATTGCCACTCTCTCCTGTCCTGCAGTAATCCCTACCTCGCCATTTCCATCATCTAACTTCGCCCATCCATGTACTCACTTGCTTTCCATTTCCTTAATCATCCTAACAGTATATGGTATCTCACCCCCTGACAAATTGTCTTGTTTGCACCCACTCTAGCATTCCAGCTGTTCTGGCTGCCTGACCTGCTGATTGATGATTCCCAACTCCTTTCTGTTTAACAGTTCTGATTGCCTTTCAGGTTTCAACCCTGGCCTGTTTCATTTACTTCAGTAGCAATTAACCTGCCCAGCTGCGTGTCATGCTTTTGGGTTGAACAAGCTTGCCGTTTTCCTTGAATCTTTGACTGCTCATCCATTAGACAATTGTACAGAGCACTACAGGAGTCAAATAGAAGTTAATTGTTTATCTCAATTTAAGCTCAATTCCTCATCCGGCTAGCCACCAAAGGTGTGTCTACACTGAGGCGTTGCAAATATTTGTGTCACTTTATTAATGTGAGTTTGATTGGAGAATCATATTGGGGTCATTTGTGTTTAACTGCATCACTTGCACATTTCTCACTTAAACTGAAATATTTTAACTCATGAGATTACATGAATGCTGTGAATTCCCCGTTTTTGTCTTATTTACATCTATTCATGTTTTCTCGAATACCTTGTTTGTAATCACGCTGCTGAATTCAGGCGAAAACCCCTTTGTGTAACAATATTATTTCCCATTGACTGCCTTTCAGGGGATTAGTGCAATGCCACAGTGGCTGGTGGATGTAAATATCTACCTCCCACTGTCACTTTTGACCAGCCGTTTTTTTTTTTTTTGCCTCACAAAGGTGAAAAACCGGAATGGCTGTGTTTCTATGATTCTATCCTGTACATTTCATGGTAGCCTACTCGTAGACATTGCTGTATTGGGGGTCCCACCTTGATAATCCAGCATAAATGCATAATTTATCCTGTGCTGGGACACACATTCATACGGCTTGATAAAGTATTTATTGGACTTTAACTTATCATTGC
>NC_045734.1:7203722-7218363 GCF_008692095.1 Etheostoma spectabile | reverse complement strand
ATGTAGCTGTCCTCAATTTAGGTCCTCCTGTACATCTCATTTGCGTTTTTTCCTGCATCCACCGTGTGCGATTGTGTGTGTTTGTGTGTGTGTGCGTGCGTCAGTCGCAGGGGGGAACGGAGCAGCAGCCCTGCCCGATGCAGCGAGCCGACAGGAATGAAACAACAGTAACTTTCAGCAACTTTATAGTGAAAAAATGTTACAGTGTACATTGATGTTAAAATGAGTACAGGGTCTTTCGCTGTATGTTTCGTTGGTAAATGTGAGATGTTTGAGTCACACACTTCTCATCTTCATATCAAAAACAATTAAATTAATTTGACCCGTTCTCACTCCCGCTTGGTCAGTGGCTGCACGTGGAACTGCTGGGATTGTCTTGAGTGATGAAAATGCAATAGGAGGCCCCAGCTGTCAATCAATGTCTTCAAGTGATACGGGCCACTCATTGGTCCGGGCCTGTAAGCCACTGCGTACCCTGCTTACCGATAGTTACGCGTCTGAATCACTCAATTCTCATTGGCTACCTGCCAATTTCAGGCCCCGCTTGTGAATTTTTGGAGGATGCCATCTAGGGCCACTCCTGATGCCACACCTACAGTGAGGTACTAATTTAACAAGGTGGGCATAGTCCATGTGACTGACGTTTAAATTCCATACTTACACTGGTGAGCAACTTCAAATTTACAGGACAGATGTAGAATGGGACGTGGACCTCACATTGCAAAAAATACACATGTGGACCACTAAGTGGCGCTATAATGGCCTTAAATGTGTTTTTGCCTATAACTATGACATTACACATCACACTCATTGACAACATTTACATCCAAGTGTTCCTTGAATCAAGCTGGATTGGATTATATAGGCCCCGCCCATTTTTGCAAAGACATATTTTCGCAATGTTGCAAAATGTGCAAAACCAACTTTTTCAGACTCCTCCAAGGTTGTGCATCTGATCTGTACAAAACTTGGCACATAGCATATTCAGATTTTGCTACGTTAAACTAATTTAATAACTAAATGAATAGCTATCAATGCAAAACTTGGTATTATTGTTTAACATCCCGCTCAAAGGCACTGTACCAAATTTGGCAAAAATCAATCATTTAGGGGCGCTATTATCAAACTAGTCAGGTGTTGCCAATAACTTAACGCACAAAAATAGGATATTTGCAGATGCAATTTCTCTGTCACAATAAACACATTGGAGGGATTGTGGATCCCATCTGGGAATTTAAGTAAAAAAATTGTTTAAAGAATTTTGGAAGAAGACTTTGAGAGATGCAATTATTTTAAAGACAAGATTTCCGACAAAAGAACAACCAACTGATTTAATTCAAGTGAAGGGCATCCATTTACAATTAGTAAGTTATATTAGAAAATCCAATTTTTCTATCCACCTCCTCTTTTCTGTTGTGGCAGAAATAATGGGATGTAGTGGCATAGTGGGGCTCTTTAGAGAGCAGATTGGTGTCGATTGCCTCTGCTAAAGACTTGTTTTCAAAAATGCAACTTTACAGCATTTTAAGTGCATTTGAGTGGAAACTGAAAGTGTACTCCTCAAACATTAATAATGTATTAACCACACAGAGGCTGCTACTGCTGTGACACTCCCCGTGTGAACAAAAATGCAAAAAAGAGCTTTGTCATGAGATATGTTTTTTCTATCAGCATCTGTCACTGCAGTAATGTTTATTATCCTCAGTTTCTGGAGGGATGTTGCTCCAAAGGAATAGTCCAAACAGCACATGCAAATCGTTACCCTAGTTGCAAAAAGTAATCTCAAAAGTCATGCATATCAAACAAGAGAAACTTTTGCCTTTGCTCAAAACACCAGACACCCACCATGCTGTACTTTCAGATCATTCAGCAGTGCTTTGAATCCACATGAATCACAAAAGTCAACATTCAGAATAAGAACATGCTCCCCTTTACTTACCTCCCATGAGCTCTGCCTTTGACGTGCAATTGACAGGTTCATAAATTAACTAGTGAGGAAGGACTTGCTGGCCTCCATGTGATGCTATGGAGCTCGCCATGAGAAAAATGCAGGAGAAATTCAAAGCTAATGAACTGTGTAGCTATATGCAGTGTGTGTGTATAAAGGGCAGGGTCATGAGAATGAATGGGAACATTATGACTCTGCACAAGGTGGGGAAGTTGTTCAGGGTTAATTTACTATTAGTTACATGTCATAGTGAACAAACCAGTGGGGCAGTTGGGGAGATCAAAGGAGCAACTGGGGTCAATGAACACAACACACATAATAATCAACTGCATGTCAGAGGAAAATAGTCTACTATTTACATTTATTTGACAAAAACATTATTGTTACTAGCAGTCCTGGCTCTTGCCGTACTGTAAGTGGCTCGCACTTTTTTTGTTGTTGCATGAAATATGCTTTGGCAATCATCAGGTGGCACATGCACATCCATGAAATCACTAGCAGGGACCTCAACACAACAATATGTCATTTAAAGGTCTAAAGGTTAATTGAGATTACGGGATGTACGGACATTAGAAGATGGATGAATGGATGAAGAATGGTTGATGGAAGAAGGATGTTGTCAGACTAGTCTGGGAGGATGACCAGTAGAGGACTGGATGGAGACTCAGTATGGGGGTTTTGTCCCGCAAACATTTTCACCCAAGCGTATTACGGACCCCCAAAACATATAATTTGTCTGTTCTAGCACAGAGGATGTTTGCCAAATTGACCGGATGGAGAATTGGTCAGGGAATAGGACCTGTCCATGTAAACATGGACGCCTGGCCAACAGTAGTGTGTGAATGCCATTGAAGGGCGGGTCGTCATACATACTCTTTTCACTATCACCACCACTACCTGTGTTTTCCTTGAAGACACTTCCACCAGTGATGTTAAACATGATACATTTATACCGCCATCTAACATCTGGTGCCTGCTGAGAGTTGGTTTGATCTGCCGGTGTAAAGATCATCAAAACTCTGGGAGCTCTACATGAGACATTTTAATCTAGTTAGCCTACTTTAAACCATGTGATTTTGGAAGGCACTGGACATGGCTGTGCCTTTGCGCAGTAAGCTTAGGGATAATGACAACTCCAGTCTCTGACATGTCATTCCTTTGTAAGTCAAGGTAATATCATGATCATATTGCAGAATATAAGTCATCCTCTCCAACCCAGTCAACAGTGGAGTTGGTTTATGTACCACAGTCCCTGAAATCTCTCCTCATCCCTCTTCTGGTTAATATTGCACTTCGTGTCATGGCAGCTGTTACGACCACTTATCCTTCCAAAAGTCATAGCTGTTTCGAGTCAGCTAACCAATGTCACAGTGGCGAAGGTGAGTGCAGCGAGAGCACATAAGCTGTTATTTAAGAGCCTGGCTGTCCAGGCAAGGACAAAGCCGCTGGGTTAGGAAACTGTAAGGTAAGCATGTCAATATCTGTCACATGTGCAAGGCCACGGTTGACCGTGCTGACATTGAGGGTTTTGAATCCTTTTTGTCCATCCCAGGGCACTGAAGGACATCAGTGTCAGTAAAATTCAGGTTTCAAATGGTCTCAAACTTTTGGTCGGTATTGCTTGACATTTTGTCGTACAGTGCGTACAATCTCGTATAGAACAAAGGAAATGAAGGAAAGGAAACTCTACTAAGCACAGCTCTTTTTTGTTGTTCAAACATAAATTACAGTTTTTCTCCATTGGTTTGGCTCATTTCTTGAAACAGAAATTACATTCTCAAAACTCTAAGATCATTTGGCAAAACGTTCTTACAGTTTAGCACAACACTATAGCTCACTTGCAAAAGCTCATATCTCTCCCAAAACAGTTCACTCATGCTTCAAAACTAAATTCATTTCTCATATAAAGAGTCAGTGCCACCAAAATGGCAAAGATCCTTCTCAATTGCTTCGCTCATTTCTCCAAACAGACCGGACGTTCTCCACACTCTTGGTGCTTTTGCCAAAATAACGTGGATGGTTCGGCACAACACCGTGGTTCACCTGCAAAAGCTCATACCTCTCCCAAAACAGTTCACTCATGTGTCAAAACTAAATTTCCTTCTCATTTAACCAGTCAGTGCCCCCAAAATGCTTCGTCCCTTTAGCATTATGTAAGCACTGCCAGTCAGAATGTTTAGATATTTTGTCACTATGGCAGAGGACATGGAAATATCCCTCATATCCACCTTTCAGTCTTAGCCCAGTCCTTCATTAACAACGGTGACAACCCGACAATGCGTGAGCTTAGAATTGTAAGGTTCTATCTCCGTTTAGGGTAGTTCTGAGATATTGAGCATCAAAGTTTTTACATCCCAGCTGACAAAACCGTCATGTAGTATAATCTTCTATTATAGCCTTATCTATTACATGTAATCTTTTTATTTTTATTGTTTTTTACAAAAATAACACCACACAGGTATTACTGTAATAAACACCTAATGGATCAGATTGTGTCAAAAACTCAATGTCGACCATAAGTGAAGATATAACCTTATAATTCTAAGCTCACGAATGGTTACTGTACTGTTTTTTTGTGCTTACACAATACAATTGTGTATAAAACTGAAAAAAGAAATAGGATTTCACAAAAATATATACTGTAATACAGAATTTTATTATCATTCACACACATACTGTAAAGTAACTTCTATCCATCAGAGTAAAAAGAAAATGTATCCCCATAACACTGTAATATAAACACCAAATAAAAAATCAATGAAAATTATATACAGCCTACAGCGCCCTCACCCTCCCTCTCCTGACCTATTCCACCACCACGCACCCTTCCTCCTCCTCCTCCTCCTCCTCCTCCTCCTCTTCCTCCTCTTCCTCCTCTACCTCCTCCTACTCGAGCAGGCAGTTGCTCTTGTTCATTTACCTGGCCAGGTGCCTCCATGTTCAGAAATTGTGCTGGTCTTGCACTGTCAAGATCTTTCTATACATGTTTGGGAGCATTCACAGTCATGGACAGCACCTGCGATGTAACTAAACATACTGTTTGATTGGACATCTGAGATGTGTGAAACTCCTCCTTCGTTAGTAAAGTTCTAGTTTCACCTGACTGTCAATTGCTGTGAAAAAAAAAAAATTATCAAATGTTCCAAGGGATTCATATGTGGTATTCATGGTATTATGTTCTTGACTCATTTTGACAATTGAACAGACTATTGTGCATGTAATGGCTTATACAATGAAATGATGCTGACAAGTTTTGGAGTGAACAACCATTAGACCGAGAATCAACAATCAGTTTAGATCAGCAAGATCTATTCACTTGGAAATGTGCTAAATGTAGGCTACCTGTACTTAACATTTGCAAAGATGTACTGAACATTGAGGCATGTACTAGGCATTTGCAATTTGATGAAATGAATGAGGAATTCATTTCTGTGTGAACAATGGCCAAGTAGTTTGGAGGTTTGTCCATGTTGTTTTGAGAATGTAATTTCTGTTTCAAGAAATGAGCCAAACCAATGGAGAAAAACTGTAATACTTTGCACTGATTTCGGAGTTGTGTTTCAGTGTCTGTCGAGCCAAATAAACTGGGTAATATATTCAAATAATTTCTCGGCACAAGATATCTCATGGCTTCGGGGCTTTGGCACAGGACTTGGTATGGATCTACTTCTGACAGGATGCCCTTGTGCTTGAATGTCTGTGTGTACCTTATGTGTGTGCATGGGCATGCAATCTGCCAAATTGAAACCCAGAACAGATAGAAACTTGGCTTCGGTTTTGTGCTCTTGTGTGCTGTACTTGGAGGTATTTGAGTAGCTTTTATTGAAAGCTGTAGTTTAACATTTATAATTTCTGTAGCCTACTTCGTAACAACAGACTACCTGAACGCCTTTGACGGTGGAGCGTTTGTAAGATTTCCAATCTGTAGGGTGGTTTCACTTTTTTGAGTTTTTAAGCCCCAAAACCGCCTTTGTTGTTTGCATGTCTGATTCATTTTTACCCACAAACGTATTTGTGTAAACAGGGCCCTAGTTCAGGACAGTTGAACTGACTCTGAAAACCATTTTCATCATGTGCTGTTGTGCATGGTGCAGTATTTCAATAATTCTTATTCTTAATTGTTATCCATCTATTGTTATTTTAATGTAGACCAGGCTGTGTAGTTCTGCATCATAAAATAATGTCTCTGCAAACTCCAAACACAGTATCCAATTAAAGAAATACCTCGACCAAAATCCTTTTATCCCTGTAGGCATTAAAGGTTGAATTTTTAAAAGTTGGGGGTTTTCATCCTTCACGGAGAACAGCTTGAATTTATTTCAGTTCCGATGGAAACAAGTTTTCAAGGCTGGAAAAAACAGGATCAAAACACATCAAACGATTGGTGGGTAAGGTTTAGTGTAGTCTATATCCATGACGTTCAACTTTGCCGCCGGAAATTGTGCCTGATTTTACTCTTCTTGGCCGGATGTCCATTACCTTGGGATTTCTTTGTGTTGGAATTTTAAACTGCTGTGGATTTATGAGGACTATGGTTAACTGCTCCTCAGATCTCTCCAAGGTAAATCCAGACTATCTGTCTAATCTGAGTTTTCCGTTGCATGATTAAACAACTTTTTCAAGTACACATTCCCCCCAATCAAGTTCCTTCCCGAGGCCCTTTTGCCGAGCCGTGGCTCCATCGGGCGCTGAGTGCTGCCCAAGACGATTTGGATTGGTTTAAAGAAATGACCGTTTTTCTCCCATCCCAGAATGCTGTGTGGACTAGCCAGACCCTCCTTAGCAGTGCTTTGGAGGAAGGTCTGACAAACCGAGACTAGGTTTAGGGGATGTGAAAGGGTTAGCACTTGTGCCTTGTTTTATGTTTATTTAATGTGCTTTTGTATGCTTTCTCAGGGTATTAGATTTTGATTTTTACATAGTCTATAAAATGTTAAAATTTACGTAGCATTTGTTTTACAGCAGCAACCAAGAACGCTTTGACATCACCATTAATTTGGTAGATGTTTACCAGATTTGTACGCAGACATGTGAAACGATTCAAGTCAGAGAGTGTTTTAACAGCACACAGGCTTTTTCAGTTCCTTCAGCCACATGACTGAACTGTGTGGTTGTGAAGCTGTGAAGCTGCAAAACTGATGTGGCATGAGTCAAACCTTCTTAAGAACAACCATCATTACGACTGGGGGAACATCATTCAGGCATTATGATAAGATATCGCTTTTAGTCATCATGAATGATTTAAACAGGCTAAGAGCTCCCAGCATGATTTACAAAATGGTCAAACACCTGGCTTATGCTTTGCTTGGGAGTAACGCTGTTGGCTGCCTGTTGAGGTGTTGAAATTGTCTAATTTTTCACTGTTCACACTGTCGTAACCTAATGGTGGACAGTAAGGACCTTCTAAATAAGGCACAGTCACGTTTTCTCTTCTGAACAAAGGAATAAGGCCTTGTAATAGTCCCTGCAGCCTGAGGTGTGAAAATTACAGAATATGGAGTTCTCACCTACTTGTGATCTTGTAGTTTGAATCAAAACACTGATTTCCTACTGGCTGAGACCGCTGAAAGCCCCAGGGGTCCCTGACCAGGTGACCTGAGACATGGTAGGTAGGTAGGTAGGTAGGTAGGTAGGTAGGTAGGTAGGTAGGTAGGTAGATAGGTAGATAGGTAGATAGATAGATAGATAGATAGATAGATAGATAGATAGATAGATAGATAGATAGATAGATATCAATCCCAGTGTTACAGCAGCAGAATCAGTCACACAGCACAGAATATAAATATAAATGAAATGCTAGGACACAATATACATACGATATATATTAGATTATAATAAGAATAAAATACAAGAACAAACATTTGAATATGTACAAATTGAGAATACAAACATGTGCAACTGCTTAAATAGTATGTTAAATACGTAAATAAACTAATTGTGCAGGTTGCACTTAGTGCAGTATTGTGGTGTGTCAGTCTTATCTAGCCCCCAGTGATGACATGTTAAAGAGTTTTAGAGTTTAGTTACTACAGGGGACAAACACACAGTTACTTTAATTAAATAGTTTTATTTGCTGGACGAGTGAATTATTTTGGTGTTGACAGTAACATACCTTGGATCCTGTAGAAATGCTGCCCCAGTGCTCCATTTTCATCTGTAGATGAGGAAACACAGTTTTCTTCAGAAAAGGACCAACCTCGTTTTGCTCTTAGCTGCTTTCTTCAGAGTGATAAATGGATCCATTAAGTCCAAGGGACCAAAACTAATGGACAAACACACCAACAGTTTTGGGCAGAGAAAGATAGTGTGTTTAAATTGTAAGTCCCACTCTTGTGAAAATCTGTATTAATGTGATTTGTGGACCAATGTGTCCTGTTTCTTTGCTGTGATCACGCTACTTCTTGAATGTTTTTGTGATTGATACTGTTTAAATTGTGTTTACCTCTCGTCCTGGAAACGTTAGCGAAGTTTAAAACTTTCTTTCAGTCATTCAAAAAATTACCGAAGTAACGCAACAGTGCAGCGGTGCTGACTGAGCGGTGAGTGGACTGAAAGACCGAGTTTACCCGTCTAGCCAGTCGCCCCTAGTCATGTGATAGGCCAACAGAGCTTCACATTCCTCCCTTTGTAGCACCACGACCGCCATGGTGTGTCCCCTTTGTCTGTAACACATGCTGAAGTTTCACAGTTTTCCCTGTTATCTCAGCACCACCCACAGCCATTGCCACAACTCTCACGGTTCCTCCTACGAGTGGCTTTGCTACCCACGATCTTGTCATCATCTGATGATTGCTGATAATTGAATCTGTACCTTTCAAATTCCCAACAACACGATACTTGTGTAACACAGTGACATCCACTCCTAATTCCCGTAATAAGGCAGCAAACAGATGTCACAGCTTGAGACGATTCACATGTAAAAAAGGGAAGGGTAATTTTCTGCTGACAAATTGTGCGTACGTGCACTACATTATAAAGATTATGGCTGATTACTGCAGAATGAAATGAGGCCCGTGTCAATGCTAACAATGTAAATGAACACTGAATACGTGCACTCATTCAGTCTCTTCTTGAGTACAAACTGTTGTGCGCATGCAACCACGTAATTATAGCCCTTTATCTGTTCATGAAGAAATAGGATTATTCTGTTTACATGAAGACCATTTCACGTCACTGTCTGGGCTTGTCTGGGTCTTTGCATTATGTTATGGGATTGCTGTCAAAAACGTGTTCCTGTTGTATACTTTTTTTTAACCTTCATTTAGGAATTGCTGGGGTTGCAGTAGCTCAGTCGGTAGGGAGTTGGGTAGGGAACCGGAGGGTCGCGGTTCAAGTCCCCATCTAGACCAACGTTTGGGGACTGCCAAGGTGCTCTTGAGCAAGGCACCAAACCTCCAACTGCTCGGGGCGCCTTTCCATGGCCAGCCCCCTCACTCTGACATCTCTCCATTAGTGCATGTACTGTGCATGTGTGTGTAATTCAGACCTGTGTGTAATAATAATAACACATTGAGTGTAAATTGTAATTTCCCCTTCTGGGATTAATAAAGTATGCATTTTAATTATTTGTGAAGTTTCACTGAGAGGAAGCCTCTATTAGCGGGAACACCCTGATCACATTCACACAGTTACACGCATTCACACCTGAAAGCTGTCCAGTACAACCACAGTCTAATCTGCTGGCCCCTGAGCAGCTCCACTGGAGCCTTGGGGCTTGAGGTGGTAATGAAGGATGGGCAAATGCTGGTGCACGTTTAATTTCAAAACGGTGTGCATTGTTTTGCTACAGTTTTGGTGTTGAACATGTTTCCTCGGTAATGGTATGCAACGGCTTTGAGATATGTTTTCTTTTGTTTGGTGGGTGTGCCTCTAGTTCAGTGGCTGTGTCCCAGGTGATACTCAATCAGCAAAGACGATATGTGAACTTGCGGTAATAAAAAAGCAGCGCGCTTGCTCACAAAACATGGTGTTCATCTGTCCCTTGTTTTGTTTTTTTTAAACGTTTTGCTCCGCTTTGTCAGGGCTGGTCATTGGCCTGCTTTTTCTCTTTCCCCACCCAGATGTATCGTGTCGGTGCGGGGATTGAACCGACGACCTCCCGGTCACAAATGAGAATAAATGATTAATTAAATAGTTAAATAAAATAAAACTGTTGGCTGTGTTCAGAAAGTGGGTGGAAACCCTGTCATCTCAGTGCATTGCTGCCAAAAAACATAAAATAACAGAATCCACTTACACTAATCATCACTGCATACATTTTGTTACAGAAGATATCACAAATACCTGACCAGCATCTATGGGACCACCGCTGACCATATAGAATATCCTGGGGATTTGTCCATGGAAGTAAACTGGAAACAGAGAAGAGGACACTGGTGGAGACAGTGAGGTGAGCATTAACAGTCAAACACGATGAACGGCAGAGCGAATCTCAAATGGAACCATATGCTCTCTTAAATCAGCCCAACCCAGTATCCCTAGGAATTAGGTATGTTTTGGATGATTCAGCAGCACACAGTGTGCAGTATGTCCAATGCCAGCAGTTAGTGCCGATGCAGGAAGTGCCTTTATGCAATGGGGCAGAAATTGAGGGCATGGAGGTCGGGGTGGTGGAGGAGTGAGTAAAACGTCCAGCTGTCATGCCAGAGGATGGCGTTTGTGTCACAAACCAACAGTTCATCCCTGCTTTTTGTTTGTCCATTATATACAGCTCTCGCTGACGGTGCATTGTTTTTTAAGTCTTGTCCAATTTCTTAAGTGCTGTTTTGTCATTAAATGTATGTTTTAATTGTGAATTGCCAAGGGATTGTAGATGAAAATTAGCTTTAAGATAAATCTGTTACATTACTATACACAGAATTTTACCATTATTTATTACATTGCACATGGCCTCTACAACAGACCACCTAGCATTATTATAGTGTAATATATAGTATTATTATATAGTATTATTATATAGCACGCATATTGCTTACGTTTATGTGCTGTTTAAGACATATTTCTATAATTCAAATCTAAAATGTTGCAATGTCAAACACAAGTAGAAAAAAGATGTTTATTGCCCATGGCATGCCCCTGGACACCCCTAGCAAGCTCAGTTTTTGGACTTTGGTATTTCTAGAACCTTGTGTACGACCCTTGTTGTTGTTGACTATAATTCAATCTTCCAACAGCACCCTTTTAGATGGTAAATCACGTTAATGGCTTACCAATGTCTTGCACAAACATTAGTACTGGTTAGATACTCGGTGGAGGCATCTACTGATATGTTGACTCTACTGTATGTAATAAACGCTATGGTTGGAGTTTAATACACACTCGGTTCTATCACTGACCGGGGTCATTGTCCAAAACGTACTGCAGCTTCCCATCATTACTGAAGTAATAGTCTTGCATTGCCAGACCTTCTTCCACAGTGCTGCAAAGGAAGGTCTGGCTAATCCACACTACATTCGGCAATGGGAGAAAAAAATGCTCTGGTTTAATGGCATTTCTTTAAACCAATCACAATCGTCACAGGCAGTGCTAAGGGCGGCACGGAGCCCTGGTGCCGCTGCAAAATCGCCTCGGGAATTAATTTTTTTTGGTGGAACGTGTACGTTCAAAAGTTGTTTTAGTTTTAGTTAACGGAAAACTCTGATTGGACAGATAGTCTAGCTAGCTGTCTGGATTTACCCTGCAGAGATCTGAGGAGCAGTTAACCATAGTCCATAGAGTCCATAGAGTTTACTGTGCTTTGTTGAATGGTCTCAATGCTGTTATTGTTTTATTTCATGTGAATACTAGTTTAAGAAAGTGTAAGGTGATGGACATCTGGCCGAAAAGAAGGACATAAGGCGGAATTTCCCGCGGCAACTGACCAACCCCTGTAGTGGAAGTTGTGGCTATAGACTAGTGAAGCAACATTTCCTGAGCCACAGCAAGAATCATTCATTCCTGATGTATTTATTTGTTCTCACACTTCAACAAAGTAGAGCAGAGGATACTTGTGTGTGTGTGTGTGTGTGTGTGTGTGTGTGTGTGTGTGTGTGTGTGTGTGTGTGTGTGTGTGTGTGTGTGTGTGTGTGTGATTATTGCTTCACTGAGAGTTTGATGGTAATGTCTGTATTTGTGCATGAAATATGGCAACATTACTTATCACTGGAGTGCATTTTTATTATTTTGTTTGTTGTAGTCTAATATCAATTGTGGTTTTTATGTGGATAATTGTGTTTTACCGCTTCAACAAACTTAAAGAAAACTTATCAGATTTATCAGTGTTTGACAGTGAATATGAACACTGAGTATTTGCTATACAAAGTCATTTGATAAACTGGCTAATGAACAACACAGCTGAGTGCAGCTCACTGTTCTGCTTTGGCAGAACTTTCACTGTTTGCTTCCTCTGACACACACTCCCCCTGCATGGACTGGGTGGAATGTTTTAAAGCCCCTGGCAATGCAAGACTAGCTGGTCTACAATCTGCTGATGTGTGGCTGCACGATATCATATTAGTGTTGCTTTTCGCTTAACAGCCAAGACTTGGGATGTGACCTACTCCGATCTGCTTTGGTGTACTGCAGCAGGATAAAATTTACTTCCTCCTGTGCCCTGCACACACCTCAATTTACAAATGGGACCGAGTTATATTGCAACGTCATCTTGTTCATCAAACAATATCAATTTAAAATGTTGACATAACGTCTTTCTCCATGTACAGCTTAAGTACACAGTGTGTCTCATGCACCATAAACTAAATTGATCTGCATAGTAGCTTTAAAGATGTGGATGAGTGGGGTTACGCCACTTTTTAATATTACTGTGATGTGTTAATGTCCAGTATAGCATGCCATTGACAAACAAAATAATATCTCCAATGTATTAAGGAACCATTTGGTATTTATGGGATGGACCACTGGAGGACATTTAGGGGAGGGTCGTGTCTTTTTATTCTTTGCTGAGAGGAGGGTCATCCATCTTTTTTTAGTCTAGGGGGGAGGGTGACCCAAATTTTGTATTCATGAAAACAGCAAAATTTCAATGTGGCTTGTTTGGTGCATATTTTACCATGTAGCAGTCTAAGCCCCCCATCGCTAGCAGATGGGTCCCTCCCCGTTTTACTCAGCCAGACAATTTGAGCTGTAGCTTTGTAGAGACCTTGCAATTTCCCTAACTGAATAAATCTCACCCGCACATATAAACACAAAACTGCTTTGCTGGTTCCATCGTATTGTAACTGGGACATCTGCTGAAAAAATAAATGTATTCATTAGCATGATGGCTGTACCGTTTAATTCAAAAACACCAATGTACGAAAAGATTGCGGACCAGTTGTAATTTTTTATTTGAAAAGTTGAAGCTTGCAAACAGCACCAGCCGGGAAGGCATGAGATGGGAGGTCTCCACATAGACAGTTAAAGAAGTGAACAAACATATCCCGTTGTTCTCAACGGAGACCAGTGAAAGAAAATAAAAGCACTTTTTTTCCGGTGATGGCTGAGCGTTACTGCACAGCCTCCAACTGAACTTGACGACGTAGTTGCAACGTGGGCAACGTGTCTGAAAGTTGTAAGTCTTCTAGTAGCTGTGCCAAGAGAAATCTCATTCAGAAAAAAATCATTCAGAGACGGAGTAATTAGTAATTAAACCTAAACAGCTGTTGTAAGTCAAAACTGTCTGCGAGCTTCTCCTGGTAATACGGACATTTGTCGACTGTGCAACGGTAAGTCACGTGGTTATGACCCAATCGTTAGCCTATTTTTACAAAAACGTCTGCTACGGAGCAGTAACGTGAGCTACAAAGTAATGGAGCCTTTTCTACATTGCTGTGTTTCTTTAGAAATAAAAAAAATGCACAAATAGAGTCTTGAAAATGAATGGCAGTCAATGGAATGCTAACGGCAGGTATTGCCTTTGTAGCATTAAAATGGCGCCATGTGAGCTACGCTCAGAGAGGAGAGGCTTACCCCCTTGGATCTCCAGGCTGCAGCCATACCCAGTGATTATTTGTGAATTGTGCAGACAACAGCCTTTTCAAGTCATTTGAGAAGGAAGGAGTGGTAGCATGCAGGCTCCCAAACTGACGCTTGTCTTAGAAATGGAGTTTTGGATAATGTTCATCTTTGGCAGCTTTACCTATGTGAAAATATACAATGACTGAGGAAGCCTAGTGACGAGTCCATTATTTCATGTGAATACTGGTTTACTAGAGGAGTAACTTAGTATTTGAAGTAATGCAGTAATGCAGGAAGTGTGAAGTGAGTTTCCATACTTATTGTGCTTCCACAACAGTGTGAGTAAATCTACTGAAACGAGCACCATAACAGTGGAGAGTGATGTGTAAGATGAGAAGGCAGAGGATAGTCGTGTACTGTATGTCATGGTTGTAAAAATAAAATCGTAAAAATGTATCCGTACATCTTTGCCAAGTGCAAAGCAGAACAGAAGTCATCAATGAATTATTGGGGAAGGTCATGCATTCTTTCCCCAATCATTTTAGAGGGTCATAGAAAAATGTAAGGCGAAGGTCAAGTCTTATACAACTAAAGACCCCAAAACTCCTCCGATAGCCTCAAAATGAACAGTCCCTAACGGATACAATGCATTATCAGCTGTAACAGAGAAACATCTGCTACACTACCACTGCTTGCCCTGATTGCTTTCGTCTGCTGTCCATCACACACACACACACACACACACACACACACACACAC
>NC_045734.1:7193790-7203712 GCF_008692095.1 Etheostoma spectabile | reverse complement strand
CACACACACACACACACACACACACACACACACACACACCAATCCCTACCTTCTTAGATTTAATTTCAGACTTATCACAAATGAAAAAAGTATTTCCCAGATGATAAATAAATAAGTGCACAAATGTTTGTATAACCTGCAGCCAATCAATCCATGAAAATTAAATTGACCAAATGCCCCACAAAGTGTTATCACAGTTTGGAGGGAAGGCCGCAGTTCAACTGCAGCTAATGAAAATTTGATTAAAAATAGCAGTGGCAGGCTGGCTTGGTGATTAACAAAATTTAGCCTCATCCCTTACGGTGTTAGAATAGGACATATTTGACTGTTAACAAGAATTATTAAGTCAAATAAGCTGCAAGCTTCACGTAGCCTATCGGCATGGTCGGTGTGTATCTGACTTGTCCATGCAAAAATCACAGTGTGCTGACAGGCGGTCATTATGTCAATTATGTTTTTTTCAACGTGTGCATTCAATGTTGTATGAGGTCATCGGCTCTTCTATTGCATGCCAACCTAATGGCCTAAATACTAATGCTGCTGGTTGAATTCCAGCTGTCTAAACATGATGTCACATGCCTATGCTCTGCTGTTGCTGTTCCTACCCATTCTCCCTGCATACTCTGTACGAAGTAATACTTGAGGGTATGAATGCCGGTAAACTATTGCATGAACATGCAATTATCTGCCATTAGCAAGATACATCAGTCACTGTGAATACAGTTGGACATCTTGCACTAACAGAAGACTTTCAGTTACTTTATATTATCAACTGTTATGGTAGTATATATAATGTGTGCGTTAGAATAGGTATGTTCTTTTTTAATTAATTGACACTTGCACTGCTTTCCTTCCTTCTTCTTCAGCCTCACATCCTTCCCTTGGATCCTTCACTTTGCACTTTCACTTATGATTCCACACCTGTCCACCTCCCTCCTTTGCTTGTCACATGACCCTGCTCCTCCCTACACACTTGATGCTAATTACCCAATTAGTCTCACAATACATATACCTCTCTGTTTACAGTGACTGCAGTCACTTGCCAGACGGTCTCGGTTGTAAATGTGCCAAGTGTGTGCATTTTCGTTGCCTTGTTGTAGTTTTTTTTTTTTTTTCTTTTTTTTTTTAAACATTGCATAGCTGTCTTGGAATTGCTTACCTGCTTTGGACAGAATGATCTATGTGATGATAAAGCAGGGCCCTGTTCCATAAAGTAAGCTAAGAAAAGCTGGCATTAAAGTCAAACACCTGACTTGAATCAACCTAACAAATCAGTTAGGGCTAAAGCGGTTCCACAGAGGTCAATTCAAGCTCTCGCAGTCAGACTAACTAATTAAGGGTGCATGCTGTTCTTAAGCAGCAGAGAGGTTGAACATGGATCAAATCAATACACTGTGAAAGTTGTTCTGAAGAGAGAGCAGCAATGTTCCCGGCCCCCCGGGCAGTGGTTAGTATTAAAAAAACATGTGAAGAATTCATACATCTTTTAAGGAATTTAAGCAGTGACCGTTGAAGGGACAGCTACAGCATTTCACATTCAGGTTTGCTGAAATATTAAAAATTGAATATCATAAAGCAACATTGTCACTCTTAAAGCGGCAACTTCTTGCAGTCATCGATCTGAACAAGTTTTAACACTGAGGGTGTGTTCATACAACCATCTGACACTCTAAACTTGAATGAGAGAGCAGTTTGAAGAGCACAGCGTTCTATTTCTAAATGAATGAACTGATAGCTAAGTCGAAATGTGTCGACAGTGAGGATGATACTGTAAGATGATTATGATAAATTATTTAATTTATATCACACAAGTCCACAGATGTTGCATACTGCAAGGACAGTTCCGTTTAGGTTGTAAAATCATTGCTTTCCCATCAGGTCCTTCCTAACTGCCAAGTTTGCTTTTATGGAACAGGGTTCTGGTTTTAGTCCATCTCTCAATACTTTCCAACTTCCAAACCCATTCTTACTGAAGAGGTAAATCCTTTAAAATGAGTCGTGTGTGTGTGTGTGTGTGTGTGTGCATGTGTGTGTGTGTGTGTGTGTGTATATATATATATAGAATATATATATATATATTATTATATATATATGTATGTATATGTGTATATGTATATGTGTGTGGATATGTATATGTGTGTGGATATATATATATATATATATGTGTATGTGTGTGTGGATATGTATGTGTGTGTGGATATATATGTGTGTGTTTGTTTTTGGCTCAGTGACTTTCCAAAGCTAGTTAGTTTTTAGCAAAACATACTCAAACAGGAGTAAATATTTAATTAACTTCTCATGGGAAAGCATGTAAATGGCACACCCGGTTTCACGTGTCACACTTTAAGTTTTCCCTTTAATTTTCCACTCCGTTCTCATTCACAACTCGTCACACACAGACGCTTTCAGGACCCCTTGCCATCACTTTTACTCGTCAAAGTATGAAGCTTTAGTTGCAGTTTTGTGAATTTCAACAAAACTTTTAAGTTTAGGCAAAACTATCAAAACTAGGTAGTAAAGTTAAGTAAAACATTGTAGTTTGACTTATTTTTAGACAAGTGCATTCTCTCAGAGAAACAAATAGAGGAGCAGTGTCATTGTTTCTCTTCTTAAGCACCAGTTAGCAGCCAAAATAGCTTGTTTAAAACAAAAAGTTTCATATTCATGTGTTGTGCCTTCAGAAACATGACATATGCAGATGTTATCATTTGTGTGGCAGACACAGAGTGAGTGGAATAGGTAATATGCTTATTAGAAAACGGATGGCAGACATCTCATTAGTTTTGACTATTTCATAAATAGTCAAGGGATTTATTATTAATCAGGCCATTAATTATGGAGAGGCTCATATTCTCTCGTGACACCCACTCTCCATCCCACCGATCCTAGGCTTGAGATCTCCGCTGGTTAACCTTGGCATAAGCAGAATACTAAAAGTTGGCTCCCTCTTCTTGGATCCATGACAACCCGGTGATTCTTCCTTCAGTTGTATTTCCCAGTATAGTCAACTTCATGGTTTTCTCGCTGAGCCCACACACAGCGGAAGACCTTAAATCCTACAAAGGTTTGGAAGCCTATAACCAGATGGTGTGTGTGTGTGGAGGGGTGAGGGAGACACAGTACTAAGTCATCAACAGTCGTTGTGTTGTGAAGGCCGAAGTAAGTCATGCAGTAACGTCTCAACCTAACCTAAACTGTATGACATCATTGCGATTCTCAAGGTGTAGCCAAGTGACTCTCTTTTTTCTTTTTCTTTTTTTTCATTTCAAAGAGCCCCAGTTTGCTGCCATTCCTCTCCCTGGTTTTTATTCACTTTTGTAAGTCAATGATATTCCAAATGTTTTACTTGGTCTGACCTATTGGTACAACCTAAAACACAGCAATAATGAACCATTTTCTTTGACAACGTTTGGGATCTACTTCAGTGCCTGTGCTTTGTTGTGATGCGGAGTACCTCCAATATGGCTACTTGGCAACTGATGACGGTTATGAAAACCCTCTATGACAAACGGAAGATTTGGTAAAAAACACTTCAGGAATCTTACCAGAATATGATCTCTGACAGGCGCTACAAAGTCCCTCACTGCAAGCTGAACCGTCTCAAACTTTTAAACAATGCTGCTTGAGGCTGTTATAGGTCCTCACAAACCAACAAGTTAGGTTTAATGCAACAAGAGGGAAACCACAGATTGCACTAATCGAGATCCTGTGGTGCTAAGGAAAGTTGTATATAAAAAAGAAAAACGCTTTGGTATAAGAAAATACATACTAAAAAATGGGGAGAAAACGCAATAAATGGATATATTTAAACAAAACTTAAAGTCTACAGCCATGCTAGCTTCGGACGCAGAAACGGTGGCTCTGCAAAATAGTCTCTGGAAGGAACTTGTTTAGGTGGAACCTTTGCACCGTGCAAAATGTCACGCAAAATGTTAAATGAAGTTAACTGTTCACCCGAGACAGTAACGGGAGCTAATTAAATCAGCTGGATACATGGATAAACATAATAACCTCTTACCAGTGAATCGCTGTGTGTACTTTGTCCACAGTAATACCCACCATTCAGTTAAAAATCGGGCCAGTTAGATAGTAAATGCTGTAAACATATTCCTTGTAAATCTTCACAACCATTCCCCGAAACAACCAAGCAGGCCTGTCTTGCTGCTACACACACATATCAACTATCATGGGAATGTACTTTGATTTTTTTTTTTTAAATCATTAGCCTAAAGAGGTCTTTCACTTAACATGGGTGAAACAACTTTTTGAAAGATCCACTGCAATTGTGCCACACCTCTGGCTCAGGAATATCTGCTCAAGCAGATATACTTCTCTAAAATAACAAAACCAATATCTGCTCTTGAACTGCTTGATCAATGGATTACTTCAAGTAAAATCCTCTGACGTCTTTGCTGTACAGTTCCCGCTGCTTTCGTTACAGCTTGTCTCAGTCCAGTGATTCCTCTAACATTTACTCATTCAGGGCAGTAGACTTGACGTCGTGGAGATGTAGCACTACTCACCTCCATACTTGTCGTAACTCTCAAAGCCGGACTATTAAATATGAATGTGCATAGTGCTTTTATTTATTTATTCATCTTTAGGGGTGACACTGACCTAACACGTCAGATGGTTTGTTACACAGAACCATTGGAAACAGTTTCAAAAAGGGCAGGCTTCTTCAAAAAAATCCTTGCCAGGTGATTGGATGAACCATCTGTCTGTCAAACTTGTGCCAAAGCCAGCCAAGAGAAGAGAGAAAACATGTGTCCCATTGCGAAAAGCCTTCAGTGGCATTCTCTGCTCTTCTTTCAATAAAGAAATATCCACTTCTGATACAACTATCTTTACACGTAATTTAAAGGTTTGAAGATATAGTCTCTATTTTGTGAGGCAGGCATTTGCACAAATTTTATATTATTTATGAGGTATCAGGTATTTAGTTTTTTTTTATTTTCTGGTCCAGGACAAATTCAGGAATGCTTTCAAACCTTTCATTTAAAATCCCTAGAGGAAGAGGGGGAAGCAGTGTGTCTGTCACAGTGCCTGGGGGGTGCACAGGCATCAGAAATGTTTCAATTATACAAAACGTGGCCGCAAAAACAGTAATTAAAATATAAAGTGGCAGTAATAAAAAAAAAAATCTATGTTAATTGAACAATTTTGAATTTTTTTCTGACAGCACTGTGGCAATCGCATCTCTAACAGATCCTCATAGGAAGGGCTAATTGACATTGATTTATACACTTCAAGGTTCAATTGAAGCCTGGAAGACACCTAAATTAAATAAACAGGTAAAATGGTGAAAGCTTCATCATCACTTGATTGAGTAAGCATAATCTAGGTTAGCATTCTGTGGACCATCGCCCTCCTACACACGGATGTATACATACATAATGAGGATTAATGATTTAAATGCAGAGGCGTGGGAACTTCTTGTGAGGAAAATTACATCAATGCAGTTCAAGGAATGATTGATTTTGAAAGTGTGTGTGTGTGTGTGTGTGTGTGTGTGTGTGTGTGTGTGTGTGTGTGTGTGTGTGTGTGTGTGTGTGTGTGTGTGTGTGCGTGCGTACTAATCAATGACTAAGTCAGTTTGAAATGCATTGTTTTATAGATTTGTTCGATTTTCACGTGGGTTGTAGGTCCTTACGAACCAAAAAGTTAAGATTAATGCCACAAGAGGGAAACCACAGTTCACACTAAGTGAGATCCTGGGTTGCTAAGGAGAGTTATAGAAAAATAAAAAAGCAAACAGCTTTGGTAAAAAGAAAAAAAACTATAAAAATTGAGAGAAAATGCAATAAACTGCTACTAAATTTAAACAAGACTTAAAGTCTACAGTTATGCTAGCAGCTTTTTGACGCTGCATGGGCTACATGCTAACATCAACTTGCTAACTTACTCCCAAAGACAATTTTAAACTGCTGATATTTAGCAGGTGATGTACAACATTGGCTATGTTCACAATTTTAGTTTGGTGTGTTAGCATTTGCATAGTAATAAACACAAAACTGTTGAGGCTGATGGGAATGGTACAATAGAAGTATTTGACTAATTGGAAAATTAAAAGCCATGGAATTACCAAAGTCATATATCAAATGTATATCCAGTTCCCACATCAAAACCAGAATGTCTCATATCAGTATGGCTATATGAGGTGGGGATGAGGAGGGATAGGGTGGGGTTGTCCCCTTGTTTAAAATGAACAAATCGCCTTGATGATGTGGTATAGGTTGAGTCGTTCAATAAATCTGCCATTCTCAAATCTAATCTCCTGCTTTAAAACACAAGAAAACATTGATGTGTTTATATTTCTCCCCTTGGCACCTTCCACTGGCATCTCTCACTTTTCCCTGAGGATTTTGTGACCTACTTTGAGAAGAAGGTGTCAAGGCTGTTTTAAATGCCTACTCTCTGATATAAACACTCACTACCTTCTCCTTCAGTCCTACAGGTTTAGACGTAAAGTGTCATTAAATAACCATGGTGAAAAAAAAATTAACCTAATTTCCACCAGCATGCTTTCTGTCTATTCCCTCAGCCCTCCCTGCTCCTCAGATGGCTGCCTGTGATGCTCCCACTGTTCCCTGCTTGTTGGCAAATGCACCGGTCCAACATGGCAAGCACATGCTGTGATACCTCTTCCCACGTAGTGTCAACAAGTACCTAAAATATACAGAAATGCATCAAACACCATTTTGAATGCATACAATCATGAATCGTTGCTTTAATCCTTTTTGCCTCTAATAAAAATGAAAATAAATATCCACTACTGCCAACCTCAGCAAAGGTAAGTTTGGATCAGAGCAATAGATGCCTGCTAATTAACGGCCTAATTAAAGAAGCCTAATTATCGTGACTAACTGAGCCTACTGCAAAACTGCTGAGCAGAGAAGTATAATGTTCAAATAACCACCCTGTGCAGTTCTCTGGTCTAGTCCATTCATTTCTTGTCGCACAGTCTTTCAATTAAGCACTCTGACTCTTGTTTACCTTTTTAGGAAAAGGTATTTCAACCAAGGCGAAAAGAAAGCACTGACAAAACATGACAGATTCAGGGTAATGCTTTAAAACTGGGTTCGATCCTGGCTTGTCAATAATTAGGAACAAGCAGAGGGAGGAAATTCGAGGAAAACAGAAACTAGGACAGGGACACAAGTTGTTGAGTCAATCTGCCAGTATCAACAACACTGCGGGGAAATGGGGTAAGCCTGACTCAACGATGACCTATTGGTCATCCTTAGGAGAGCGTCCCTGGGTGTAGCTTAAATGACCAGTTTAGGCGTAGCAAAAGGACGAAAGCAGAGAGAGAGACAGAGAGATTTACCCACGGCAGACCGAGTCTGGGGAAACCATGACAACAGCTATGACTTGTAATTAGGGTGGTTACCTGTCGGAGTAATCCAAAGCTCTGAAGGGTGTCCAGAGCGGAAGAAGAGGATGAGCGTGTACCATTCCGGTCCACTGGCAGAAAGCACAACAGCCAACTGACAGGATGTACTGGCAGGTGCTGCACATCTGGTGTCAGCCTCATTAGTGTTAATGACACGTATGTGTGCAGCGCTATATGTGCTGCTGTGATGTATTTTGCATACACTCGTGGCCTTTATTATTTTGACAGCAAAGGTCACAATGTGTCGTACATATGGGACTGAATTCTAATTCAGTTGTTTTGAGTAATGGCTGTGGCATTTAAGACAGAAGATTATTGTTGGTTCATTGCTTCAAGCTCTCACTAAATGGATCGACTGACTGGAGTAATCGGTGTAACTACTGATAATTATAAGGAGTCATGAGTGTGTCAACTACACAATCAATTACTCAACTTTCAAAAACTACACAGGAAGTGATTAATTAGGTTCCAATTTAAAACCTTGTACAAAAGCAGTACAGTGAGCATTAGATGTGATAATCAAACGGTGAACAAACAAGGTTGAATACACCCAAATAAGGTGAATGTGTTTCCTTTCTTACGTCTGTTCTTTACAGTGTCAAGACATGTTTGGAGTGTCTTTTTGTTTTGTACAGTTGTACAGTTGCACCAAGCATCACTATTGTTGTTATGATTACCTGGAAGGTTTTTGGATCTGTGCACCACTTTAGAGTGGTGGTTTTACTTAAGCCCCTAGGAACCATGCTGGGCTTATGGCAATTTTTGTCCGAATTGTAGGTCAAGTGACGCACACAGGGCAAAAAAATACAACTTTTCCCCCTGACATAACCCTCACAAAAGGAACAGCTGCAAAGACTTACGTGCGTAATCTAGGGCCTGAAAGACTCACGTCCCAGGATTCAAAGAAATGAAAACGTTTCTGGTATGTGCACACCAAGCTAATTTTATTGCCATTAATCGCCAACTTGGAATGTCCAGTTCTCTTAAGACGTCTATGTATTAAACTGTTGACCAGGTCATTGTTTGGGGTGGTCTGTTATATCATTTTAACATAAATCTGTCAGCCAATAAGAAACAAATTCACTAGGACATGTCTTTAATAGTCTTTTAAATAATGAACAAATGAATAGTTTTTTTCAGTTGGATAACAAAATACATTCAACAGTACAATGCATTTGATTCATACTTTAATCTTTGACAGTTTCAATTTCAAGACTGAAATTAATGGCTGTGCTAAAAGGCATATGAGAGATAATCATCAGATAATGTCTGCAGTATCAGTATCAGAGCTTTGTAGATGAAAACCGCTGCATACTAAAAAATTTAAAAATGAGCTGAAAAAGACGTTAAAAATGGCAACGTTTGGTGATGATTCTCTATGAATTAGTCAGTGTTACCGACACATTTCACATTACACACAGTCATTTATCCCATTGTAAGAATTATTGAGGAAAAAAAAAGCATTAACACACAGGCCACTTTTAAACTAAAAGGCTCTTCTTGGGGTTTTATTTCAAAAGTAAAGTATGCATCTGCATGCATGTGTGTATTTGTAGATACTGCTAATTATTTAAGGATGTGATAACTGTGATCATAACTCTAACCTTAATTTCCATACTGAGTGGGGTTATATATGTTAAATTATTGGGTGGAGAACAATGTTGCTAATTTCTGCAAGACCATATTCCCAGTGTTGAAAAGGAAGTCACATCCAGGCTGATGTTGGTTTGGAAAAGCTTTTTATTGGTGTGATTTGATACTGGTCTAAAATGTGTGGTACTACTTCTCCCATTTTCCTTATTTATTTATTTTTTTTCTTTTTGTTCTTGTCTTGGTTTTGTCCTCACAACTAATAATATTCTAATGCAGTTTAATTTGGACAAAGATTCAGCTTATTCCGAGATACACAATGTGTACAGCAACAAATGTTCCTGGGCAGATGTTACAAAGTCATCTTTTTTCCCTCTGAGCCTTGAAATAAGGACTTTTTTTAATTTTAAGTTTAGTCATCCTGATGTGGCCCGGGAAAGGGAAGTTTGGGGGTCCCCTACTGGAGCTGCTGCCCCCGCGACCCGATAACGGATAAGCGGATGAAGATGGATGGATGGATGGATGGATGTTGGATTATATGACAAAAGCATATACTGGACATTTTCCGTGCTTTGCTAAAAACCATAAAATCAATTAAAAACAAAACAACAGGGTAATAAAGATCTAGATGCCACAGAGAGACATCCTCAATGCCGATTCCCACACATTAACGCTGAGTTGAGCCATTGTGTGTGGTGCTGGTTGCTCGAACAGTTACGGTCTGTGTGCTAATGACAGAATCACTTTTATAAAGTTTAAATGTTGGACAGCCTCAGGCTCTTGAACAGGTGTTTCTGCATCTGAGGAATTAGAAAAGGGAGTGAGGGGAATGTGACTGATCACTTTATGCACCACGTTTCTGGACCAAGTATCATGCAGAGGGGGTGGCTGCTAATGATCGTAAATGTTACGCATTCAGCTCTGTCCAACTTTTTC
>NC_045734.1:7153295-7193780 GCF_008692095.1 Etheostoma spectabile | reverse complement strand
TTAAATTGCCATAAAAAAAAAAAAACCTCTGTAAATGAAAAGATGAGAAAACTGAAAACGAAATGTGAAAGTGTGCACAAGCAGTGCAGTGGGGCTCCTATTTTCATTAGTTATTCCACTCTACAGCAATTCAAGTCATAACTCCTCCACATAATCCTTTCATGTTATGAAAATTTGCTCATTTCACAAAACATATTCCGATGCCATCACTGATTAGATCAAATTAAAAACTCCCTGGTTTAAAGTAAAAAGGAAAGGTTGCTCCGTAACTCTTTCTTGACTCTGTTTATTCTTTCAAAGGCTTTAATGCTTTTAAAATTCCTCAAACTTTCAAGCAAATCAAAAAGAAAATCATATCCACAGATATGTATGTCAGTACATCTTGAAGCTTGTGCGTTGTTTATGTATTTAGTGCAGGAGAACTGGAGGACCAATCTGTTGTGTTGCTAATTTTAGGCTCTCCCGAAGTCTCACTTCATCAAAGCACACAGATCAAAGCAGCCAGCTGTCTAATTCACATTTTTTGGAATACATTGCTTCTCCATAACTCTCTTCAGCGCTTATTGACTCAATAAAGTGCTGAATAACAGCGGTTGAATAGTTTTATAAATAGACTTTCTTTAATCCGGTATCCCATTAGGGATTTATTGTTGTTGAGTCTGAGCATCTGTGTTTGCTTAATGCTTGCTTTTCAATTCTGCGTATGAAACATAATAGTTGTGTGTTCTCAGTATGGGAGGAATGGCTGACCTTAAAGCACAACACTTGATTGACTGGCTGACTGTGGAGATGTGTATCACATCACGAATGATTTCTGTGGAGCCCGGCAGTCTTATTGGAAAGTGAGGTCATCCTGAGTAAAGAGCATGTGTGTCATCATAACTTTAGCCTTGTCACGTGACAACGGCTTGTGTTGTGGAAAAGAATTACAACCAGCACGTTATGTACACGTGAGTGCATTTCAATTTGAGGTGCTAATGCGCACAATCATTTATTCTACTTTCTTTAGTCTATTTTCACTTTGCACCTTGTGTTCTGTCTGTAGTCATAGACTGTAAATAACAGAGGCTTAGCAATGTGTCTCCATGGCACTGTGTACATATAAACAGCAGTGAACTTGTTTTTGGTGTTGTCTGTGTTTTAATCTTGAACTTTGACCCTCTCACTGTGTTTTTAACTTCGTCAAAGTTTTATTTTAAGATATTTTTGGGGCATTTTTGGCCTTTATTTTGACAGGACAGCTGAAGACATGAAAGGGGAGAGAGAGGGGGGAACGACATTAAGCAAAGGGCCGCAGGTCAAAGTCGAATCCGGGCCCACTGCGTCGAGGAGTATACCTCTACCAACTGAGCTATCTGGCCACCCCACTTCGTCAAAGTTAAGCAAGACTCGCTTCCCAAGCGTTGGGCAGCGCCGTGGCAACCATAAACATCGTCACACCCGAAAAACAACACGGAGACGACTGTATTGCCAAACTTAAGGCTTCAATACGGCTGTTGTTGAATAGGATTGAAGCATAGTATTGATATTCATGGTAACGATGGAGGTCTTTGGCATCTTTAATTGAGGCAATTTAATTATCTTTAATTAAGGCAATAGCAAGATCTTAATTTAATGACAACATAATCTGAAAAAAATGATGACATAATGTTGAGCGTGAATAAAGCAGAATTGCATTAAAGAGATTATGCAATTAAGTAGAGTGGGCAAAAACAATCAATGAAAACTATATGGGAGCAAAGATTTTAATGTGTTTTGACATAATTAAATTATGACAACATCAAAACATAGTCAGGGTGAAATGACATTTCAAATAGGGGAAGTTCACCATGAAGCCACACTGTAGTACAAAGGAAGACTGATATATTTAGAATAGAATAACTCACGACTGCACGGAATTAATGGGACATAATGTGGCTTAAAATGCATGACTCAGAGTCGGGAATTGAATTTTAAAAATATCAGGAATACATACAGTATGAGTTCAGCATTTGCCTATGCTGTGATTATAACAGTATGAGTCAGGCGTGACAAGGAATGAGTTTAGGTCTTGTGTGAGGCGTTTTTAACCTGGTCCAAGCAGGCGAAAACCATCAGTCATGATACCCAAATCATATTTGGCTAGTCCACACAGCATTCCGGGATGGGAGAAAAACACGCTCTGGTTTATTGGCATTTCTTTAAACCAATCACAATTGTCTTGGACGGCGCTAAGCACCGGGCAGAGCCACGGTGCATAATCGCCTTGGAAAGGAACTTGTTTTGGTGGAACGTGTACGTTCCAAAATTGTTTTAGTTGTGCAACAGAAACTCAGATTGGACAGATAGTCTAGCTAGCAGGCTGGATTTACCCTGCAGAGATCTGAGGAGCAGTTAGCCATGGTCCTGATAAGTCCCCCGGAGTTCACAATTCCAACACAAAGAATGCGTAAGGTAACAGACTTCCGGCCGAAAAGAGTGACATCCGGCTCTAGAAAAAAAATTGGGTTTCACTATACGGAAAGCTGAGTTTGTTCTGAACATTTTGATATGAAACACGTAGGGGTAATTTATGTGCAAATACCTTAAAAAGGTAAATTTAGATGTGTGAAAATGTCCTTAGCCCTCAGAGGGTTAATATGTGAACGACTGGGATTCAGTATAAATCATTGCCTTTTACGGGAAGGCACTGGAATGAGAACTGGAGATGGGCATGGGTTAGGAATGGGGTAGTTTAACTCAAGGTAAAATTTATTTAGTTGGCACATTGTTTGTGCGGATAAGCAGACAGAGCATTTTTAATCATCTCAACATGCCTAATTCTTTTATATAATAATAGCTTCTAATAATGTCTCAATGATATTATTTGCAAGTGGAGTAACTTGAAATGAGGAATGCCTTGTGGGTCAAACGACTTCAATTATGTTAACTCTGATTTTGTCCACACAAGGTGAGGATGGACAAAGCATGACCAATACACACAAGTCAGCTTCAATCCAAATCAACAGGACGCATTTTCTTCCCCGTCATGCACAGAACATCTTTGGCCAAAACATAGCTGCCAGAAGAAAATCTTCCATGGGAGTTTTGGTTGTTTGATCAGGCAGTTTTGCAGTTTTGACCCATCCTGGAGACATGCAGCAGTGTGTGTGTGTGTGTGTGTGTGTGTGTGTGTGGTGTGTATTAGGTTTAACATACATTTGTGGGGACCAAAAACTGGGAATACAGTATACTTTGGGTCCTTACAGCTTTGTGGGGACAAATGCTGTTCCCCACACACTTTAAAGGGCTGTTTGAGGAATAAACTTGGTTTTAGGATAGGGTTAGAGTTAGGTTATGGTTAGGGTGAGGGTGAGGGTTAGGTTAGGCATTTAGGTTTGATGGTTAGGTTAGGGTAGGGGCTAGGGAATGCATTATGTCAATGACTGGTCCCCACAAAGATATGTGACCACACTTGTGTGTGTGTGTGTGTGTGTGTGTGTGTGTGTGTGTGTGTGTGTGTGTGTGTGTGTGTGTGTGTGTGTGTGTGTGTGTGTGTGTGTGTGTGTGTGTGATGTGTTGTGTGTGTGTGTGTGTGTGTGTGTGTGTGTGTGTGTGTGGAGGTTTTACTTACCCGGCTCATCCTTTCAAATACAGGCAAGAAAAACAGAATGGATTCAGTGACTTAGTAGAAGTACCACGGAACCTTTCCGAGGTCCACCACAGACTGGCAACAATGTAAGTAAGCTAAACAGAGCTGGAGGACGGGACGTCTAACACGATGGGAGCGGACCAGTTATTCTTACTCAAGCTGTGTGATTAAAGAAAAACAAAGTCACTGTTAGAAGGACCCTGAAGCTGAAGTTTTAGATATCCATCTTTGGAGATAATAATTCATCTTTTGGACAAGAATGTGTTGGAGGGAAGAGGAGTGGAGTTTTTCTTTGTGATACTTGAATGATCACTCCAAGTTTTCCTCATATATGGAGCTGGAGCTGCTTAGGATTGAGTCCTGCTTTAACCTTGGCCCTCTTGTGCGTGTCAAGCCCCGCTAATTATTAGGACACTTTGCTTCTTTGAACTAACTCCTCTGCCCTCAAAATGGTAATTACACAACTGCTCTCCAGTTCAGGGCAATGTTTAATGCAGCACTATCCATTCTGCATGCAGTTCATCCCTTTCTTTCCCTCTTTCTTCAGCCCGCTGGGCACCCCGGGGGCTCGTGGAGAAGCCAGTCATGGAGAGTTTGATAAGGAGCAGACTTTGAGAAGCATGTACAAACCTTTGCTTTATCTCGGTCCATGCAATTTCTCCCTACTTTAGTGGAAGACAGAAACAGACAGAGGTCCCTTATCAGATGTCCCTCTATATTTGTCCTTGTCTGTATTCAGCGGCATGGTAGGTTTGTCTGATGGCTACACTGACTGAGCTTTTGAAGCAGTACTTGGACGACATTTCAAACACAGTTCTGATTACTTTTTTCTTTCATTCCACATGCTATTGCACAATCAAACTAGCCTTGTTATCCCACTAGCAGTCCTGTTCATGCCCGTATGGTAAGCCTGCATTGTGTTGTAGCAGTACACACCATCATGTACTGTATGCGTACATACATTTTTGTCACAAAGAGATGTACAGACAGTTTTTAAGCCACACGACCAAGGTTGGTGGAATTTGTTTTCAGGTATGTGACAAAATTAGAGGAACCTAAACAAATGTGCCGAAAACCACAGTGAATGTAGATGCTTCCATACAAGACATGGGGGTCACTGAAGGTTTTGATTAGTATGAAGTTAATAGAATCATATGATATAGTCTTCAGAGCAAAGTCTGTCTGTGGGGAGGGGCGTAAAAAGCTAGAAGGGCACCAGCTGCATGCAACAGGGCCCCTGTGTGTGTGTGTGCGTGTGCGTGCGTGCGTGCATGCGTGCGTGAGAACGAGAGGCATAAATTGTGAAGAGCTCTGGATAAAAGCTCGGTGTTAATGCTATCCACTTACCATTAGTAGCTTTGTCATCTTTGTTTAGCCATATAACTGTTTCCTTGATGTATGTTTTTTCTTCTAACTCTTTGAAAGATTTAGAGCTACTGAGAGCTAGAATCAAATTCCTTGCATGGGCATGCTGTACTTGCCGAATGAACTTGATTCTGAATCTTCATTTGGTTCTGAGAATACAAAAATCAAGACAGCCGACACCACAGCTCCACACTTACTAGCCCCTAATTGTTGTTTCAGTTATGGGAATTATTAAGTCATGGGAATGGACTTCTACTGTTTCCATTGTACACTGCACATGTCATGTGTGAATGGAAAGGTTGTGGGGGATGGAGTTGATGTGTCTTTGACTGACGTCCATTTGTGGAGCCACAAACACACACATCTAATATGAACATATAACCCTCAATATCCATACAAGACCACAATGCCTTTAAATTTACAATGTAGCACCATATTATATGATCTAATAAATAAACAGGTGTTAAAAAAAAATGCTTTCACATTTAGGTGCACAAGCATTTCATCAAAGTACCTGATCCTTTTTCATCAGCAGCTTCAACAAATTGTTTTTACCCCAATCGAAGACCTTTGTTTACCTGCGGCTACTTATAATTGAAAGTTAATACGAAGCGTGTCCGGACACTCTTCTTCTTTATGAGAAATGAATGTAGAAAAATAATTCTGTTTTATATAAAAATATAAGGTGCAGGAGGGACTAAGTACTGATACATTGAGCTGTGTCTGCTTTTTAAGTCTTACCCCCACTGTAGTAAAATTGGAGCCACGACCTACATTTCAAACAATTTAGCTGTGAGATTAAGCATCGTGTACTTCAAAGCAACTGAAGTATGCATGGCCTTGGCGCCTTGAGCATTGCACACCCTTCCACCTCAAAGTTTGTTGCTAACTGGCTCACATGTTTCTATGGGAACAGTAAAGATGACAAGCAAATGGGTTTATTTCATCCCCAAGAAATCATTTTTTTGCTGCGACTGTTTAATCTTCAGCTGATAGTTCATATTATCTAGTTTGGGTGATCATTGTGTTTCACTGATTCGTCCTTCCTTCAGACTTCTGCTCTCACGCTTTCACTCCGCCTAATACCCTCTTTGGATTCCCTCCATCTAACCGCAGTCACTTTCTTTTTAACTATTTCTTTTTCTCTTTCTCCTTCACTGTCTCCATCCACATCTCCTTGCCTCCTTCCATATTGGATGAACCAATTCTGAGCTTTGGGTTTGGTGTCTAATAGGGGCATTCATTTGATGTGAAAATAGACTGAATCAAGACTGGTAGAGAGAAGAGAGTCAAAGGGAGAGGGGCTCAAAACAAGTGGGTGGTTTAACTAGGAGTGTGTGCATGCATGTGTGCAGGAGAGTGACTAAAAGCAACCCAACAGACATAGCAATGTGTTGTGAAGCTCCAGCATGGTGCTCAGTCAGATCCAGTGATACTGTCACATCCTCTCTTCCTCAGCACTGGTCTCTGTGCTCTTTGGGCCAGCGAGGTCTATAAAACATAAAAGAGATGTGTGTATATATAAATGCTACACAGTCCTAGCTACACCTTCAAATAGTCTCCTGGGGCAGCTTTCACCTACCCTATTGATCTAAATGGGTCATTAACAGAGATTATTTGTGGGAATATGTATGCTGACATTTAAGACCGGGTTTTTAAAGCCCAATAATAATAACAATAATAATAATAAAAAACATGAATAATTTACCCTACAAAAAAACATCAGTTTGGTTTTTTGCTGATCAAGTGGATTGTAGGAGACTTTTCTTTCCATTTCGAAATTGCCATTTCAAGATATCCATTGGTCATTTCAATGTCCATTTCCCACCAATGGCTTAATTGTCCCTACACTACAGTAAATTACTGAATTAGCCTATTTCGTTCTTTTAAACGACAAGGCTGGAATCTTCAATGTCAACAAAATCCCATTAGAATAACAAAAAAAACTAGGGGCGCCTCGGTGGCTCACCTGGTAGAGCATGCGCCCCCTGTACAGAGGCTCAGTTCTCACCGCAGCGGCTCGGGGTTCAACACGACCTGCGGCCCTTTGCTGCGTCTCATTTCCCCCCCCCCCCTTTCATGTCTAAGCTGTCCTGTCAAACAAAGGGCCAAAATGCAAAATTAAAAAAAAAGAAACGCTATTTCTTCAAATGAATTGGTAGTGAAAGTGAATCAAAACAGCGCCCTACGTACCCTCTTGACCACAAGTCAAACTACTTCAAACGATCCGTTGCACAAAGTTTGAATACTTAGTTATTTTTTACACATGTTTGAACAAAAGTTCAAATTTCTTGAACGTTCAATTCATTGTTTAGTTTTTTGTCTTTTCATGGGTTTCCAACAATCCAAAAAATGTAAAAAATCACCAGCTTTATCTGTTTTGTAATGTTTGTATTTGATTTTGCAGGATGTGAGATAGAGAATGAATTCATTCTGTACAGCTTCATAATAAAGAAAATCCAACGAGTCATTCCAGCTCTGCTACTTCAAGATGACTTAAGTTTGTAGAGACAGCTATGCAGCCATTTGCAAATGACAGCCAGCGGGTTGCTTCTTTTTTTGTTTACATAATGTTTGTCTCATGGTCAGATTGATCTTGTTGTATGCAAATCAATGTCTAGAGTTTTGAAGTTCACTTAAAAACAGTATTAGAGAATTGACACTTTATGTGCAGTGATCTTGCATCATGAGCTACGATGTTCCTAAAACTGCAACATGTGTTAAATTAACCATTTAAAGGGACATTGCACATTTATCATGTGTCACTCAAGTGTCAAAACACTGAACATCTAAGACTCACAGGCAATAAACTGTACGCATGCTGAATACAGCTGTCACTCACATCACTCTGTATCTGCCGGGCATTCAGATACGTTCTGCTGTTTGTGCTGTTCTTCCATCCCCCACACTCACTGTTTTACACACACACACACACACACACACACACACACACACACACACACACACACACACACACACACACACACACACTGCACAACACTCAGCAACTCACGTTATTTATTTATTTTATTTTAATCAAGGGTTATTTTTTCATTTTCACCCCAGGTAGCGGGCATCAACAACAACAAAAAGAGAAAGGATAAGAATAGAAAAAGTAAATAAAAATAAATAAATAAAAAGAACAAAAATATATATGGCGTATAAAGAAAGTGGATAGAAAAAAAAGTAAAACGCAGCAAAAATGCAAATGCATACAAGTCATATTAAACGCCATAAATTCTCCTTAAACAATCTTAAGTTCCGAAAATGTCTGTTCACATGCGTCTAGGTGGATGATGATTCCTGGAAAAAGACATTCTGTTTAATAGGATAAGACATAGAGCAGCCAGTAACACTTAACAGGGTGAATTTAAAAAATTGTGGCGGCTGTGGCTCAGTGCTGGAGCGGTCGCCTGCCAATCGGAAGGTTGGTGGTTCGATGCCTGGCCCTGCAGTTCCATGTCGAAGTGTCCTTGGGCAAGACACTGAACCCCAGGTTGCCCCTGATGCTGTTCCCATCAGAGTGTGAATGTGTGTGTGCGTTTATCTGATGAGCAGGTGGCACCTTGTACAGCAGCCTCGGCCACAGTGTGTAAATGGTTCCTTTGCTATGTTACAGGGCTTTGAGTAGTTGTGAAGACTAGAAAATCACTATATAAGAGCAGTACATTTACCAGGGTGAATAACACTCATGAGTTGTTTTGTGATGTACACAAAACAAGCCATGCTGGATATGTAATCCTCTCCTTGCACACATTCAGAAAAAGCATACACTGCTGCCTCTCTCTGGACATCAGTTTAAACCACACCTTATTATAAAGCAGAACAATTTTATTGACGGTCATTTTATAACCCAGTGCTACTTACTCTCTCTCTTGTGTCCTTAGAGCATATGGTTTCTTTGTGTCTCTGTGGAGTCCCACTATTTCATAATTCCATTCAACAAAACTTCAGTTTTGAAAGCGCAATGGGAAATCTATCATCATTTGATGCCTTAAAGTAGTTTCATCCAATTTCATCACAGAGCCCAAGGGCGAATGTGTGTCTCGGATGGAACTAGCTGACACTGATTGAAGTCTTCCATGTTGACTTTGTCGTTATTTCATAGTATTTCACATGTGTCTGCTGAATTGTCTTAAAAGAATGTAACACAGTACATGGTTAGCAGAAAAGCAACAGCTGTGGCTGTATGGGTAACACTACAATGACATGAATTTATCCTTTTTTTAGATATTCTTATAAGTCTCTATGTTTTTCATATGAACAGAACAATAACTGCTTTTATACCATCATTTTTAAATGAATATTTAGAAAATGAACGATTTAAGCATGAAGAAGATTTTTTTTTTTTATTATCTCGGGTGGAGGATCTACTTGGAATTATTAAATGGAATGATTTTATTAAAAAAAAAAATATGTTTACACAGTATACCCTGGCTATGAATCTGTCTGTGAGCCGTAAGCAGTTTATTGATTTCCCTTCCCTAACGGTTTCATAAGAATGATTTTAAAATGGCGAAAGAGGACAAACTATCTAGGATTATACACTAATAAAGTGATCGTTATAGGAAAAACCTTAAAAATATTTGTTTGTTTTTCTTTCTTTTTTCCTTCTCCTTAATCATTTCTTGACCCCATGGGAGGACCTGACACCCAGTGCTTCGGTGCTTTATGCAGTATTTGTTTTGGAATCTGAAAGTTAACACAGACTTTGAAGAGGCTGCAAACTTTCCTTAGCATTCCTGCCAACTGCTAAATCTGCACAGATTAAAGAGTCAATTGCAAAACGATCTGGTGCCTTGTACTATGTTGAAAAATTCGGAATTACTGCTACTGTTGTTAATTACTCTCTTCCATTTGTTGCTTTAGAAATGATACTACCACACTGTACACATGAAGCTTTCTTGTGGCTGCAAGTAAGTGAGTTGTTATTGAAACCGGTTACATAAAACGGTTACATAACTGCAATACACAGTAAAATAAAGCAGGCTTGGGAGAGTTGAGGCACCTTCAACAGACCGATTGGGGCCAGTCTAGTGCGCCCTCAGCTTTTTTTTCAATTTCTTATTTTTCCCTCCATAACAAACATTTCACGAAACGAACACTTGACCATCAAAGCAACACGGCGAGTAAAAAAAAAATCCACTCATAAGTGACTGACAAACTGTATCGAGAAAATAATTATAATACTATAATAATTCTAGCATGGGAAAATAATTCTGGTACCATCCACACGTTTTATAGATTAATGTTCAGATCCTTGGCACTATGAACATTCAGTATTTTGTAGAAATAAATGCTTCACCATTAGAAAACTATCTTAGCACATGCATAATGCCCTGAATTAAACCTACTGTAGCCGCAGAATCTGATGAATAGCTCCTTTATCCGTATTAGAGATCCTAAGATAAATGTACTCTTCCTACTTTGCTGCTCAGGCGCCTCAGCTCTATCCAACCATTGATTAGAAATGTGATCGATAATTTAAATAATAGCATTGGAGAAGGGCACGCAACTCATCATCAGTCATGTCATTGTGGGCAATGACCCTTGTAGCCATGCCAGTTAAATCATCTTCTGACATTATGGATGGGGTAATTTGTAACTGTGTCATACTATGATTACTAATTTGCTACAATAGATCCTTCTGACCTCAATGTGATTCAGTGGCTAAAGAGTTATGCTCAGTATGATCATGAATGGATTCTTTCTCACAAGAGTTTCATCCTGCAGGGAGATGAGTGGTCAGTTTTACCAAATCTTCAGAGTTGTGTGAGTAGTTTTGTTCCATATACGAACCCATATTTTCGACCTTAAGACTTTTGCACTGAAGGACTACTCCAACACTATGATGAAGATCAGAATACTTGCCATGAAGAGAACTACTCTACCTGTGAAAACATTCGTACAGTATGATGTCTTTTGTGGCTCTGTAGGAGCCTCCTCAAGTCTGAGAAAACGACCCGGATAATGTCATAGTGATGTTATTAGGGTTATCTTAGATACGCCTTGAGATTTCAACTGAGGGGGTGTGGAGTTTAAAAACTGTGTGTGTTAACCAGGCCGGTAGGATCTGTTGAAAATCGTCATCCAGTTGCATTCTGGGAAATGTAAGATCCAGTGTTTTTGGGAGTTTGATCCTTTCTAGACACTAACAGTCAGGACATCCCATCATCTGCAGCATAGATTTTGACTTTTTTTTTTAACTGTTATTCATAAGCACTCTGTCTCCACTTTGTGGAGCAGCAATACGCCACTTATTGGAGTATCTCTCAGAGCAACATAGTTGTATATTAACAATTAATCAAAAGCCTTTATAATGAGAGAGGACGACCCGTACTGCAGAGAACAAGATGAATACCCAACAGCACTGATGGTCAGCATAGAGTTTAGCCTCTTTCAGCTAATTGTTTTGGTTCTGTGGCTACACACAGACTGTATACTTGGGTCTCACAGACCATATCAACTATCAAGCCATATAAAAACACAGCAGCAAATGTAAACTACCTTCCTATCATGAAATGGCAGAACAATCCAGGTTAAGATCTATTTAGACCCAGGCATTGCATTCAGTCCAGTGAGAAGTCCAATGTTAGGAAACGGCTGTTCTGTGTCTGCTGGATGTGTACAGTACGTCTGCATTTTTATTTTTGCTAACACATCATAAATGGCAGCTTTATAAGTCAACTGTTGTCAGGCTTCGGGATTCTGGGAGTTGGTTTGGAATTTATTCTATGTCACTGAACATAGCTTTTAGATTGAATTGGAAATACAAGTGTGAGTATCATCTTTTTTTAACATCACACTCCTTCAGTTACATAAACTGCCCTTCCCAGTTGGACTTACACAAGAAAAAATTCAGAAAGATACACAGTACTGTACGTAAATGATCTATCAAACATACATTAATAAACAAACTGTAGTAGCTGAGTATAAGGTCATTCAAGCAAAAACTGCAGCTAGATGTTTGAAAATGAACAGTCAGAGGAAATGCTGCACAAATGAAAGGCGTGTCTTTCTTGTAAATGTAATGAATACTGTATGTAAAATTGTTTGTTATTAAGCCCTGCTCTGCACAAAATGTCTCATATTCATCTATATAACACACACTTTTTCTTCAAAATTAAAAAAATAAAACATTGTAAGGTATTGCAAAGAATGAAAGTAACATCATTCATGTCACTGAGTTAATGACGAGATCCTTTTCTTAAGCTAACTTACTTACTTAACGCACTTACTCTGAAAGCTGTTTACAGCATTTCATTACCAAAATAACATATTTGCATTTTTCTTTTTTTTAATTCTTGTGATACAACAATAGTGCAGAGTTGTTGCTAATCGGACCCAGAATAGTGCATCATCTACAGTAGTTATTTCTCTAAAACTAACAATGTTGAAAATACATCTCAATATATTTTCATGTGGTTCTATTTTTATGTTATTATTTGGTAATTATGAACATAATGATGAGTAGATTCTAAACTTTAAGTTTAAACACCATGGTCACTACCAGGGTTCAAAACTAGCACCATCTACTTGCCAAATGCTGGTAAAATATCAGTGGCTGGTAGACCAAAAAAAATCAATGCTCATCTATTGATTGGCTGGTAAAATTTAAACATTCACTAGCCATTAGGCTGGTGGACGAAAAAGTTCATTTTCAACCATCGTCTTTACTCTCCCTAAGGGTATTTAGAAACAATCACAGTATCCACCACTATTAGAATTGGGCAGGATGTTCTGTAAATGAAGGCCACAAAGGAACGGGAATTTAGAAAATAGCTTCTATGAACCGGAGCAGCTGCTAGTTTGATGAGGTTGGGGGTTTCCTCTTTTCCAGTTTGATCACGATGCCCTTCTCTGGTCGCAGGATGAGTTCTCCTAACGGCCGCAGCTCTTCACGAGTCTGACACGCTTCAACGCTAAAGTTACGCAGAATGTACGCCAAGATCACCTTTTCTTCCATAAGTGCAAAACGTTGACCTATAGCAGATTACACACACACACACACACACACACAGGTTATCTGGAAAGTGTCTTTAAAGAAACTCAGGAAAGTATGCATTGAGACAGGTCCAGTAAACTACAAATGAAACCTGTCCTGTTCTTACCGATACAGTTGCGGAGTCCAGCGGAGAAGGGGATGTACGCATACGGAGGCCTTCCCACTGAATTCTCAGGCAGGAAGCGCTCAGGCCTGAACTCCTCAGGGTCAGGGAAGTACCGCTGGTCACGGTGGAGAGAGTAGGTAATGATGATGGCATTGGCACCTTTGGGCACCTTGAAACCATCTACAGTTGTAAGAAGAAAAAAACATAGTTACTGTCAGATTTCATGGTGTCTGCCCATTACTAAACATGTTTTGTTTTACATGAGATTATGAAATTTACTGCCTCACCTTAAGCCGTTAGAAAACGTTACAGCCATATAGGAGGTGTTCAAGTACTAAAACAAAAGGCTTAAATGCTTAGTTTAAAGATTATATCTAGTGTATTACGTTTTTATCATTGTTGTACTTTGGCCATCATTTTATTATCACAAGGATTCGGATAACATTGAAATTATTTGCTGGGTTGAAGGTGAATCACCAAAACAAAGTGCAATGTCCAAATCAATACACGTTTCAGACTTGGTACCGAGATACCAAGAACTCAATCGGAGAGTTCACTGTTACGTAATATTTTCTGAATTAAAGCCAGAACCATGAAAAAACACCTAAGATTTAATAAACCTGAAATGTCCTTTAATATTAAGTTTGTGTTGGACTCAAAATATTTATGCAAAAAGAAACCATTTGCTCTGTAAACAAGTACAATCTAGTATTAATGGTAGTTAAGTTTTTTAACAAGGTGATGGTTCTCCGTGAACCATCACCTTGTTGTGGTGGAGAGGTTTGTGTGTCCCTATAAACCTGAGGGCTCTGTTGTCTGGAGCTGTGTGCTCCTGATAAGGTCTCCAATGGCAAAGTGGTGTCAGGTGAGGGGCCAGAAAAAGAATGGCTCAAAAACCCTGTATGAGTGAACGAGGTAGAGAGGGAGTGACCGTGCCCAGAGGAAGCCCGGGGCCACCGTCTGGAGCCAGGCCAAGACGGAGGGCTCGTCAGCGAGTACCTGGAGGAAGGGTTTTCCACGGAGCCCGGCCGGGCACAGCCCACGGGCCCACCACCTGATTGTTCTTTGTGCATATTCACCAAACAAGAGTGTGGGGCTCCAGTAGGGGACTCCATAGTTCTGCTGGGGGACTTCAACGCACATGTGGGCAATAATGGGTTTCCTCAGGAGGGTGGCTGGAGTCTCCGTTAGAGATAAGGTGAGAAGCTCAGTCCTCCGTGAGGAGCTCGGAGTAGAGCCGCTGCTCCTTTGCGTTGAAAGGAGCCAATTATGGTGGTTCGGGCATCTGGTAAGGATGCCTCCTGGGCGCCTCCCTAGGAAGGTGTTCCAGGCACGTCCAGCTTAGAGGAGGCCTCGGGGACTAGAACCAGGACTAGGTGGAGAGATTATATCTCCAACCTCACCTAGGAACGCGTCGGGATCTCCCAGTCGTAGCTGGTTAATGTGGCTCGGGAAAGGGAAGTTTGGGGGTCCCCTACTGGAGCTGCTGCCCCCGCGACCCGATACCGGATAAGCGGACAAAGATGGATGGATGGATGGATGGATGGATGGATGGATGGATGGATGGATGGATGGATTGATGGATGGATGGATGGATGCAAATCAACAGCTGCTAGATGTATGGTTTACCAAAAGAACAGTAGCTGTGTGGCCAGTTTAGCTCAGTTGATAGAGCAGGCTCACACATAAAGAGGTGTATGCCTCGACGCAGAAGGTCCAGGGTTTGAGTAAGATTTCCTGCATGTCTTTCCCCTCTCCCTTCCCCTTTCATATCTAGCTGTCCTATCCATAAAACGTGTAAATGCCCCAAAAAATCAAAAAATCTGAACAAAACAAACAAATAAAAGCATTTAAATTAGCAAGACTAGAAAACATGCTAACACTCATTTCCACAAAGTTGCTACGATTTGAATGGTGCGATTTCAGGCTTGCTATACTTTACTCCCACACTAGCTCCCGTACTGTGCTCCTATACAAACTACTTCTTTTTAAATCCAAAAACTTCTTCTTGGCTTTTTATTACCAGACTTATGATCATCTCTCGCACAGTGCCATTCCTTCTTTTAGCACAAAAACTATCTCTCTACCACACTTTACAATCCACAGGGGCCTTGTGTTATCACTTTGAAGATACTCGGCGAATAGGCGGCTCCAACCACAACCTACAATAAATGTTAAGTGACAAAGAAACCCATTTTTCAAAGGAAAATGACAGAGCCTGGCCTCCCTTGGCTGCTAATAAATCCCACTGCCTTAAGGGATTTGCACTTAGCGGAGAAAAGTTTCCTTCAAGTGTCATCGTTCATCTGTAACTCACTGATGTGGCAGTCTTCACCAATGCTGCGGGCAAAAAAAGGCACAGAGGGAAACAGTCGCAGCGCCTCCTTGATTACACACTCCAGGTATTTGAGCTTCTTCAGGTCCTCCATGTTTACGGGCCGGTCAGATGTACCTTAGCAAATTAAACAGGAAACACTGTCAAACTCCTCAGAACAAAATACAGATGAAGTCAGACAGTTGTTAATGAGATTGTTCAGCAATTTCCTGCAGTCACACTTTCACCTACTTCTATATCATTGACATAGGGCCCACTTGGCAACCTTCTATAGTAGATAAGCTTTGGATAGCAGTGGATTGTTTCAAAGTGGCACACCCAATGATCGTGTTGTATGTATTCTTCAAGATATTCAAGAGTCAAGAGGATATACTGCAATCGTTTTAACAGGCAATTGAGAATTAATAAAAAATGATTACCAGAAGATGTTCATGATTTAACTAGGTTAAGTAAGGTACTGTAATTAAAGTTTTCACATTGAAAAGTAAATGCTATGCTTAAGGACAAGTTTGGATCCTTAAACCGGTGCAAACTTAGCATGTGTTGTTGCTACAAGGCCATCTAGTTCCTTAATGGAATGGGGGAAAAAATGCATGGTTAATCCAATATTTCAATTTTTCTCTATGTATTTTCTCCGGACTTTCCCAGTTGGCTTGGAAAGAACAAATTAGCAAAAACTGAGTCTAAAAAACAAATGATGTCATGAAAGAGAGATGGCGTGTGGTGACGGGAGAGGGCATGTTACAGTTACCAAAGATCTCCTGAAGCTCTTGTTGAACTTTCCTGTGCGCCTCTGGGTGGGAGCCCAGCAGATGTATGATCCAGTTCATCGAGGCTGCTGTAGTATCATGTCCCTGCGTGCAGTAAGGAGGGCAGTAAAATACAGAAAAACAACACATTATTTACAATGGTAAAGCTGCATTAATTGGTGTAGGGGTTTTAGGGCCACTTGGGGCCAGAGGAAAAAGCTTCAAACTCAAAAATGAGAGAAAGTTATTAAGTTATTAGGGTGAATGTGCAAATTTCTGCCTATTTGCAGTACACATTCAGCAGACACAGAGCAATAGTAGCATTCATTTGGTGTTGGGTTTCTGGATTCCCCTGCAAATGTAAGTATAATATATTTTGGTCTCCACCAACTTCTGAAAGAAATATCTGGTTCCTTAGCAGCTAATTGCTCCACAATGTTAGGTTAAAGATATTGAATAGTGCAGCTTTAAGTATTTTTTTTACTCATACACTGCCATTTGTATTTCTTTTCTTTGTGGGTGTACCACAATATACAGACATTAACACAAGACATGAAACAGTCAGTTATGATTTAAATACCATACAGCTGGTTGTTGTTTTTGTTAGTATTCTACAAATTGTCTGAAAGAGACTGTCCTCCCCTGAAAAAAGTCCAATTAGTTGTTTTGTTCAACTAGCAATAATGACTCATATTTGCAATAATGACTCATATTTGTGTTTATTGTTTGACGGCACCCTCTAGCGGCCTTAGTACTTATGATGGGAGCAGGGCAGGAAGTAAGTTAAGAAGAAGTATGCGAGCATTGGATGTCATTCTTTTTGTATGTCCGTTTTCGGATGTCCATCACCTTCCACTTTCTTTGTGTTGGCATTTCTGAGGACTACGGTTAACTGCTCCTCAGATCTCTGCAGGGTAAATCCAGACAGCTAGCTAGACTATCTGTCCAATCTGAGTTTTCTGTTGCACGACTAAAATAACTTTTGAGCGTACACATGTTCCACCAAAACAATTCCTTCCCGAGGCTATTTTGCAGCAGCACCGCTTTGCGCCACCCAAGACGATTGTGATTGGTTTAAAGAAATGCCAATAAACCAGAGCGTGTTTTTCTCCCATCACGGAATGCTGTGTGGACTAGCCAGACCCTCCTCTGCAGCGCTGTGGAGGAACGGAGGAAGGTCTGGCAAAGCGAGACTAGGATTAGGGGACGCAAAACGCCCCTGTGTGTCGTATTTCCTCCCACTGCTAGAGACGCTAATTTATGAAATACTCCTTATCATAATACCAGAGGAATGTGCAGGTGTATGTGAGGAGAAATGAATAAATAATTGTGAGTTGTATTTCTACAACTGTCATTACCAACCTCAAACATAAAGGTGTCCACTTCTTCCTGAATATCCTGATGGCTCATTTTGCTGCCATCCTCGTATTTGGTCTTCAAGAGCATGTCCAGAAATACTCGTCTTTTCTTCGTGCCCTTGTCCGAGTCGCTGTCTGATTCATCTAAGGAAATATTCTCCATTCTTTCGTGTATCACCTGAGACAAAAGCAAAGTTGAAGCTGATTGTGGGTTCTGCTTCATTTTATTGTAATAAATGCGGAAAACATCCACTGATTTTAAAACCACTGGCTCCTTTACTCACTTTGTATGTGAAGGAGTGCAGGATCTTGAGGGTCTTGTCATGCTTCCGACCCTCACCAAAGTAGTTGTACACAAAGTCAGGCCATAACCAAGGACTCCTCTGTCTGCGGCTGACAATGTCACTCATTCTAGGGACAAAAAAATAAAAAACATGAAATAATTGTTCAGATAGTTATTCCGGTATTACTGTATTTGTGTGATTAAAAAAGAACATCAAAAGAACTCACTTGTACACGCACTTAACATACTCTGAGTCAGAATTACTCTGGGCATAGATTTTTTTCCCCATTGCAGTTTCTGAAAAAGACATTGTTTGACATCTTTCAATACCAATAAGTTAATGTTTGCCATGCCCAAACACAGGGCAAATGGTTCAACCATTCATGCACAAGTTCAAATTCAATGGATCTAATCCTCACCACAGATGATGTCCAGGGCACACAAGGTTATGTGGCTGAAACAGTCAAATGGACCCTTCCCCACCTGCTTCTCCAGCTTCTCCACCAGGATCTCGGCCTGCTCGTTCATAACTTCCAGGAAGTCCGTCAGGATGGAGAAGTGGAAGGTGGGCGTTAACATCTTCCGCCGCTGACGCCACTTAAGGCCAGTGCTAACCAAAAGAAGACGGTATAAAAGAGAGTTAAAGGGTGAGAGAGAACACAAGACCTGAAAATATTCTTCATACAAAATGTAATCAGCAATTCTTATTTCAAAAATCAGGTCAAGATTTTTCCTTTAATATTTCGGGAAACACTTTGGTCCGTAATAAGGTAATTTGTCAGCTAGGGCTGTACAATAAATATATATATACAGTATATATATATATATATATATACATATTTTATCATCACAATATTAACTGACGCAGTAAAAGAATGTTGGAAATTAAATTCCTTTCATTTGTTGTAAATTCAACAAGCATGTGTTGTATTTTAGCAGAATACTTAAAGCAGCGGATATGCAGAACTGTGTACAATTTTGAGTTTTTATTTATCGCAAGTAACTCGTTATTGCAATATTCAAGAACATTATCCCATATTGTATATTTTCCTCCAATCAGGCAGCCCCATTGCTGGCCCACCCGTCTGGCTGGACAACCAGGCTGCTCTCCCAGGCTCAGTTCCCCCTGGCTGGGCATCCTCAACATGTCCTCCTGGCATCCACACCTTTGCTTTTTTAATTTAGGTTTTTACAAATGTTACAAACAACCAGCCACAAACCACTGACCCCTCCCATATAACTTCACCACATCTTATTTTTCTTATTAATTAAATACATTCATTAGTCTTTTGATAGCATTGTGTGTGAACTACCTAGTGTTACAAGCCAGTCTATATTGACGACGTTTCATTTCCGGGTTTGTTCAGGTGGAGCCGGAAGATCCGCCGTACGTGCCTCATTTTTGTCTGGAAGTCCCTTACTTGTTGCCTTCTTTGTGTTGGCATTCTATACCCCGGTGGATTTCTGAGGACAATGGTTAACTGCTCCTCAGATCTCTGCAGGGTAAATCCAGACAGCTAGCTGTCCAATCTGAGTTTTCTGTTGCACGACTAAAACATATTTTGAACGTACGCATGTTCCACCAAAACAACTTCCTTCATGAGGCGATTTTGCAGCAGCACCATTGCTCCCTCCGGCGCTTAGCTTCACCCAAGACGATTGTGATTGGTTTAAAGAAATGCCAAAAAACCAGAGCAGGTTTTTCACCCATCCCAGAATGTTGTGTGGACTGGCCAGACCCTCCTTTGCAGCGCTGTTGAGGAGGGTCTGGCAAAGTGAGACTAGTTAAAAGCCTAAGCCTAGTTTGTAACAGTATCTTAAAAACAGGTTAAAAGCAAACTAAAGACCTACCTTTTTAATCTGGCTTTTACTTTAGTTTTATGTATCTCTCTATTCATATATCTGTTTGTATGTGTCTATTTATGCATGTTAGCCTGTTTTACTTATCGGTGTATGTTTTGATATACAATGTAATAGTTTGTATCTATTTATGATCTTTCCTCTGGTATGTCCTCACTGTAAAGTGATGGGATTTATGAGAGCGTTTCCTCAGCTGCTTGTTTTAATTTTTTTTTTTAGTGAATGGTGTTATTTAAGAGTGTTTTATTAGTAACAAAGCTACATTATGTTTGACCCCAAGACATCCCCCCCAAACTCCTCCATCAGCCCAGTTTTTCCACTGCAACTGACTGAGAGTTTACTGAACACATCAGTGGTACCCAGATGGTCCCTTTCCTTCTCAGACACATAGGTGTGCTTTCTTATTGTGCCACCTTGGGGTTGAATAAGGAACTTATTACCCAAGATTCCTTGAGAATAAACCATATAGATTGTGGTGGCCCCTTATTTATCCAAGAGCAGGCCAAAATTTCAAAGGGAAATGAATTGCTGTTGTAATTTTTTCAATGTGAAAACACTACAAACTATTAGTATGCATCTGGGACACAGCTATGATCTATTTGCATGTTTTTTCAACAAAAAAAGATTTTTGACTATGCCTGGATTATGTATTTTTTTTTTTTACTTTTCAGATCAACACTGACATTCTTTTAAGAGTAAGCAGAGGAGAGCAAATACCTAGTAAGAAGGCCAGTTCCGAGCCAAGGGTGGAGGAATTTGTACGCATAGGATTTCTCCATGTGAACAGCGTTGGTCAGAACCGTCTACAAACAATAGCAAAACAAAAATGTACGAAAGAGCCAACAATTGAACAGCAAAGTTATAGCAAGAATGGTGACAATTAGCAGAACAGTGGCAGTGTGTAAACATGCAATGCACAGGTGTCCTAAACAGGTCACATACTGTAGCCAAAAAACAGAAGGTCAACAAACTTGACTTGTTTGGCTAAGTTTAGCTGTAGTGCAGCAACCTCTGCATCAATAACTGTGTGAGTGGGTTTACACGCATGGAAGTGCTTCACTGCTTGAGTTATCGAGACACTTTGACTGTTGAAACCATTTTTTTTTTACTTCTATTTGGTTGCTGAAATTATATATACAGTATATACTGTATGTGTATATATATATATATATATATATATATGTATATACACACACACATATATATATATATATGTATATATGTGTGTGTGTGTGTGTGTATATACATATATATGTGTGTGTGTGACTTTATTATAAATTATATAATGTGTTGGTGTTGTGTGTGTGTGTATATACATATATATGTGTGTGTGTGACTGTATATATAAATATATATATATGTGTGTGTGTTATATAATATATATATTATAATATATTAATTATGTATGTATACGTATGTATCATGTTGTGTGTATGTATTTATATATATTATATAACTGTATGTATTAAGTGTGTATAGGCTATTTGTGTGTGTGTGTGTGTGTGGTGTGTGTGTGTGTGGTGTGTGTTGTGTGGGTTTTTGTGTGTGTTGTGTGTGTGTGTGTGTGTGTGTGTGTGTGTGGTGTGTGTGTTGTGTGTGTGTGTGTTTTGTTGTGTAAGAAAAGGCATGTGCATGCAAGTGTAAGGAAGTAAATTAATCAATTTGGCAGGTTCATACAGCAGTGTTTCCACTTCGTTTCAAATAACGCCAAACATATGTTTAATATTCATTTTCAGCTACGCGCACTGCCCGGATGAACAAGTCAAGTGTCTGTGGTTATAGTTCACACGTGTGAAATAATAGCAGGACAGTCTAGCCTCAGTTTTCGAAACTGGTAAAGTCAGTTGAACAGGTGATCCGTCATCTGACTGTTTAAAAACAGGCTCTGTGACGAACTGTAGAGCCAGGGCTTCGGTTCTGCCCTTCATTGTTCTCCGCGCGGTGCGCTGCGTCACTCCGCGTAAAACACTCTGCGTGCTTTAAATGCTTGCCACCACCTGCCATATGGTAACTTATAAGAGGCTGCAACGTTACCTCAACCGTTTCAGGATGAAACAGGATCACAAATGGGATTGGTCCTATCCAGAGTTTAAATAGAGGAGCACTCGCGAAGTCACGGGTGAAGTCCATAATTTGCTGAAAGAAATCTGAAGCAAAGAAAAGAAATCTAAGTAATGCCGCATTAAGTAGAAAATACATTCATTCATTCATTTAAGCAATTTAAAACGCTCCTGTAGCATCCTGTTTTTTTGTGTGTGTGTTTTTTTACCTCCTGCATTGTATTTGAACTGGAATGCATTTCCAATAAAGATATACGTTCCGTCGGCCTGAGGAATAGGCTTCATGGTGAACCATTTGTCCAGGTAACCGCTGAGCAGCTTGTAGGTGATGTAGGTCAGAGCAGCGATGAAGATGCTGATTCCAAGCAAAGGTGCCGAGTAACTCCCGAGCACAGCCATGTTTCTGCTGTACTTACAGTAGTAGCCTACAGAATGGGTGTGTGCAGCGCAGACTGTGCAGTGGCCTACCAGGCTGTCCTCCTCTCCTTATGAATGGGTGCAGTTTGCTCCTCCTTTACTCTGCAGTCAATCCAATGACAGCCTGCTGGGTTAAGGTGCCCACTCTGTTTGGTGTTATTTACTGCTCTTGGGAATGTAACTAGGAGATCCATAAAAAAAGGGCGTAATAGGAGACAGATACACAAGTACTTAAAAATGGGGGAAAGGTAGCATTGAGATGGTAAATGGTATAAATTAGCTTACTGGCTATAATAAATATGTTAATATTTACCGACTGAAACTGACTTAGGCCTTTGTTGGGTTTATTCTCTCCTTGTCTGGTAATTGTTAACATATTTCATGTCAGCTCCTGTCTGGTTGGTTAATGCATAACAGCCTAATCTTTGTGCTGATAAAACAGGTTTCCCTTTTATACTGAATGTGAGCATACAGTTTAACATAAAGCTGTCTTTGCAGAGGAATTTTGGTCTTGATTCGAATGAGATGACGTTTTTTTTTTCTCTCATGAGACCATTTAGAACATTTATTTTACAATACTTTGCTCTTTCAAATTGTCATTTTATATGTTCATCATGAATACTGAATTACTGAATTAATATTTATGTGTAAATTCATTATGCGTGTGCTTTTCCTTGTCATTACTTTACAAGCTGTTTCTAGTACTTTTGGACACAATACGAGTCCATTTAACACCAAAACAATATTAAACATATCAGCATTCCTTCGCAATAATGATCTCCCTGGCACTGTTGAGAAGACTAAAAAAAAAAGCATTCAGACAATTATTATGCTAAAATTAATATGAAAAATGTTCTGAATATGAAAAATCATCACAACGATTAATAACGTTTGGGCAAGACTCAGTAGTGTTTTGAAAATCTTGATGAGAATACCTTCACGGGTGGGGTTCTGATCTGGATATTTTCTTTATCTTGCAGACTGAGCAAGGTGCAGGGAGGTTTTGCCCGATGTTGTAAAACATGGAATATTTATTAAGATATAGAAACTTTATATTGGGCTACAGTTGTATGGTGTCCCTCTGTCCTGTTTATTGTTAATATATATATAAATTTAAAACACAGGAAAGTAAGAAACTGTAAGATACTGTAATCTTAGTAAATAAAGTAGATTTGAGTAATGAAGGTGGAAATTAATTCATAAATGAATGTTATTCTGATGTGTGTATGCATTTGTCAGCCATAGGCAGTGCTAGGGAGGGGCTTGGGGGTGCTGTATGGCACCCCAAGGAAATTTATGTGGTTTATTTATCATTTTTAACATGTGAATACTATAATTTGTCATTTGAAAAAAATATATATATATTTATTAAACAAACAGATTCTTTCACAATGCTATTGACCATGAATTCCAAAAAGTAGTGTAAAACCAGTGGTAGTAGTGAAAATTTGTCCATTTTGGACCCGGGAGGACAACACAAGGGTTAACAATGCAACCGGAGACTCAATCTAAACCGAGAAACCAAAGTGATTGTGAACCTTATAGGGTTAATACAGGTTAATAAGTGTCATGAAGGTGTAGACACAATGCTAGTCAGTGACCAGAACTCCTGAACATGAGGAAGGGGGCCGGCCAATGATCACTGCTGTAGATGATATCAGCAATGTTTTGTTAAGAATATGTCTAATGATAAGCACATTATGTCTTATTTCTGTTGCCTATTAAACATTTAATGCATTTGGTGGTTGAGGAGCACAACTTCAGATTCCTTGTAGTTATCTATATTGTGTTGCTCATAGGTATAACATTATGTCACTGTTGATTCGTTAGCCAAGGTGTTGGTACTTGATGCCATGAGTTTGTGACCTTAGAATGAGGCTGAAATGTGCACAGACGTATCTCTGTTGCTTGCTGCTTAAGTGCAAGCCCTGCCTATGGCATATTTGCGTGAAATGTTATATGGCAGACTATTGAACCTTACATCTGTATCTCTTGAGTTTAATGGCTCTCCTAAGGTCTGGTAATTCAAGGCTAAACACAGAATGACATTGTAACTGTCACGTAGTAGGTACTGCATATGTGCGTGTGTGGGGGTGTGCATGTTAGGGGTGTTGCAGTAGAAATTAAACTGTACAATAATGACAAACCTTACCTTTCTATGAAGGTAAATATGGTGCAAAATGTTAAAGCGTGTAGATGCAATGTGAGCACTTGTAGAATATGATTTGAGAGCTTGTAGAAAAATATCTGTGCTCATGTTTGTTTTGTTTTTTTCACTTCAGTCACTTTTCCAGTACAACCACAACTCAGTGATTACAACCTCTCGAATCTGTCGCTGCAATGTGCCCTCCGTTCTGTTGGCTCAGAGCTCCACAGACTAAGCCCAAAGGCACACATTAGTTTTGCACCAAATGTATCGCAAGAAGTGTTGCTAAAGTCGAGGACGCAGACTCGCCGCTGTGTGATGGAGAGGGAGCACATTGCAGCGACAGATTCGAGAGGTTGTAATCACTGACTTGTGGTTGTACTGGAAATGTGACTAAAGTAAAAAAAAAAATATATATATATATATATATATATATATGAGTTCAGATTTTTTTCTACAAGCTCTCAAATCATATTCTACAAGTGCTCACATTGCATCTACACGCTCTCACATTAAGCACCATATTTACCTTCATACATTTCAGAGCACCCCCACTGAAAAGTTGAGCAACCCCAAAGCAACAGCAAAAGCAACTTTCTGGGACCCCCACTGGTGTCAAAAATGTCTGGACAGGCTTCTTAATCAGTTTAAAGCCTAAAGAAAACTGGAAGCAAATGGCTTAACTTCAGACGACAACATGTTGCTCAGATTTTCAGAAGCTTAGAAAAACAACTATGTAACAAATTGTCTATGCACTTTTTAAGAATATCTATCTGACAATTGTGACCAAATAAAATACTAACAATATTCTACCTCATTATGTGCATATGGGCAGATCACTAAAGGAATATTTAGTTGAAGCATGTAAATGGTGTAGTTCATTACTATAACCACTAGATGACAGCATAGCACAATTTATCATTTTGGTTTTCAAAATTGATATATGCAACAGGATTACTATACAATGAAATAGACCAATAATTCAAATTTTTTTTTTAGCAAAACTTTACATTTAAAAGTCATGTTCTGCTATTACATATCAAGACTGAGATATATAACTTCAAATAATGTCTTCATTTAATAAAGGGTTTATAAGACGTTCAATGTAAGGGTCAACCTTTTAGCAAACATTTCATTTAGAGAATAAATCATTAAAACGGCCTTTAAAATAGCTTTTTTTTTATTCTAGATATTTAATACTATGCATTACAAAACGTGGAGTATAGAGTATATTATACTATACATACTAAATATGAAGTGACAAAATGTAACAGTTCAGCTGCAGTCTGTGTAAAACAACATTGGAGAACATAACGATTTTTCTACCACATAGGACTGAAATGGAAAAGAAATCACCAAAAACATAGATATCCAGCTAGATAGCTAGCGGTGTATGCAGACACACGCACACATTCACTCAATACCATTTGAAAAAACAGACGTGTGTGTGTGTACAGTAAGCATGGTATTACCATAGAGAGAAAAACAATCTGCAATTGGTTGTAATTAGTATTAATGGAAAACACATTGGAAGTTATTACACAGGAAATTCCCACATTGCTACCAATGGGATAGGGCTACTACTGCAATCGATTAGTCATGCCAAGTGCTATGAGGAGTTTCTGGTGAAAGGCCGGCACCCTCTCCTTATGGACAGGCCAGTCCAGGATGCAGCAAGGACGCAACATGCCCCTGCGGAGTAAGAGTGAGTGAGATAACTTGTAGTCATGAACGTCCTGCAGGAAGACCAGAACCACTGAGTCCCTGCTGGCTTCAATGACCTGGTGAAGTGCATGATGGGCTTTAAATCTGGATGAGGAGGGAAACAAGGGTAAGAAGGGTCAAGAGACAACTGTGAGAACTCACTTTGTCACAAATAACTAACACAAGTACAGTATGTAACCCTGACTAAATATATTATACCTAACAAAATATCTACGTATTTTAATTTTTACTTAACCTGATGTAGAATCTATAATAATGATGAAATGAAGCAGTGTCTGTTTAATTTACCGTCCACACCAGGGATCTCTGAGAAGAGTTTCAGTGACGACAAACAAGATTTTCCTGGAATTTCTCATATTTTCCACAATGGATTGAAGCTGCGACGTGCCAGGGACTGCATCTCGATCCTCCAAACAAAACCTGCATTGGTCATTCTCTAAGGGGACCAACCTTCTTTCCACCCAGCTGCTGTCTTTCTCTGCATGTATGATGTAAGCATCGTACTCAAATTCCCTGCCCTCTTCAACTGCGGCGTCGCTAAATCCTAATGTGCGATTGATCAATATGTTCCAATAAAACTGGACCCTCCAGCCTTGGAACCGCACCAGAAGGGCAGTTACTATCAGCATGATGACAGCAGTGCTGCTCAGTATGTAAAGAGCCTGAAATGGGGTCATATCTTTGCAAGAGAGGCTGTCAAAATCCATGATGGAGCGATTGAAATACCCTAGTGGAGTGTTGCACATGTACTGGTCCCTGAGACCTGGCACACTGGTCCCATTTGTGTCATTCAACCATGTCACAAACCACAACACACTCTCACACGTGCAGTCAAATGGATTTTTGTCCATGACAAGCCGCCTGAGGTTGCTCAGAGGAGTTTTGAACACCTCAGGCCTCACAGCCGTGATCAGATTCTTCTGTAAATTTAAAGCCTGCAGTGAGTTCAGATCATCAAAAATGGAGTCCTTAAGCCTATTGAAGAGGTTGTTGGCCAAGCTGAGTTGACGGAGGTCACTCAACCCTCTCAGAGCCTCTGCTGGGATCTCATCCAGCCCATTACTATCCATCTCTAAGGTTGTCAACCTCCGTGTGTTTTTGAGAAACAACACCGGCCCACCTAGGTTGGCACTCTTCCACAAACGGGCAAAATTGTTGTGTTGGAGCTTCAGCACCTTCAGGTTCACAAGCCCCTCCAACAAATTCTCTCTGATGTTAGCAATGTTGTTGTTGCTGAGATCCAGGAAGGTGAGGTTGGACAGGGGACGGAATGGAGAGGGATCCAGGTTCACGGCTTCGGCTCTAAGACTTCTTGCCAAAGTCAGGAACCTAAGTTTGGGCACATTAACGAACGATGTGGAGCCTAGATTGACTGTCTGGTGGTTATTAGACATGTGAATCTCTTCAACCTGGCCCAGGCCTTCAAACTCTTTGCCAGTGATATTTTGCTTGATAAAGTTGAAATCTAGAAGTAGAGTGGTGAGGTTCCTCAAAACGGAGAAGCATCCTGGATTAATCTGTGCTATAGCTGTTCCTGTTAGATTTAGCTTTCTGAGAGGTGATCCTGCGAGTGAGACTAAGGTCTTGCTGGTGATGTTTCTGAGTGAGGTACAACTACTCCAGCTCATATCGAGTTCTTTAAGACTCGTCAAGCCTGTAAATGTATACTCTGTGATTGCATGAACTGCAGTTCTCTGTAATATCAAACTTTCTAGAGCACTTAATGGTTGGAAGGAGAAATCCTCGATAATCGGTGTGGGATGAGCGCCAACAAGAGCTTTTGTCAACTGGAGTTTTTGCAAACTTTTGAGCCCCTGAAATGTGTCCTTGGTCAGGAGCTTGATGTTGTTGTCTGTCAAAATTAGAGTCCGAAGTCTGGACAGCCATTGAAATGAGCCCGGTTCAATTCCAACCATGCCATTACGGGACAGATCCAGAAAGGTTAGATTTGTTTTCTGTAGCCCTGTGAAGGTTTTATTTGTGAGCGTGATCAGCTTCATCTTCCGAAGAAACAGAACATCAATGGATGTCCCCGACAGCTCCAAGCAGAGTTTAGAAATAACCGGGGTTCCCATATTGCTTCCATCCATGATCAAAGTACGGAGGCTTGAAATGGGCTTAAAGCAATCAGGCTCCAACTGTAACAAAACATCACAAAGAGACCTTGCAGTGAGACAGAAAAGAGGAACAAAATATTCAACTGAAGCAAGGTGCCATTATAGATACAGTATGTTCTAGCGTTGGTTCCACTTGTGACAGTGCCATCTCATTTCCCAATTCTAGGTTAGTTTCGTACCGTTTTTAGGGGCACAGATGACATGTTGAGGACTTGTAGAAACGATTGGTTGAGAAATGAAAAGTCATCTTTCTTGAGAGTGGGGAAGTCATTGAATGCCAGATTGAGGCTCACGAGGCTGGGCAGCTGAGGGTGAGAACTGAGCTTAGCTGACTGCAGTTTGTTCATGGAAACATCAAGAACTTTCAGGCTCTGTGAATGATGAAAGGAGAATAACAAGAAAATGTGTTATTTAATGCAATGCATTAGAGGCAAATCATGTAATTGTGGGTGAAATAAAGGGGGGGAGGGGGTATCAGTTTCTTGCCAGCTAATTACAAATTCAACTTATCGGTGTAACTAACATCTGTACCTGTAGTGCAGAGAAGGGCTCTCCTTGTAGCTTTAGCTTATTACTAGCCATAATCAACCGTGTTAGATTTGTGCAATGGCTCACGTCCTCCTCCTTCAGCACATACAATTGATTGTGCTCCATGTTCAGTGTCTGCAGCAGGGGCAGAGTCTGGCACAGACCCGGGTCCAGTTTGGTGATACTGTTGTACCCGATATCGAGGTGGAGGAGTCCCAGGTATGGGTTTAGTGTCACAGGGGGAATCCCCTTTAATCGGTTGTGAGACATGTCCAGGCTGGTGATGTTGCTGGGAAGGTCTGGGGGGACCGCACTGAGGCTGAGGTGGCGGCAGTCCGCCCTGCCGTCTCGCACATAGCAAGAAGTCTTCTTCGGGAATGCCACGCAATTGTGCGGTCCCGCCATTAAATAACATATGGTGATCACCACCGGGAGAACGGAACGAGAAGCACACATTGTTTCAAAAACCTTTAAAAAAAAAAAAAGAGATACAGATTCAAATTAACACTTGAAACGTTTATTGGCAACTTGGGGGCAGCACAACAAGAATAACACTGACATATCATCTTCTAAAGGTAATATGGCAAACATGTTAGCAAACAATTACACATTCTGCAGAAAAAAAAGCAACAATTGGAAATATTTTGAGTTGTGTTTTCTAAGAAAATGCAAGTCCAATATTGTAATAGTGTCTGTTGTAGACTGAACCAACTCCTGAAGGGATTGAAATTTCTGATTGTTCAGCCACTAAATGCTGCATATCTGCATCAGCTTGTTGCTAGCTTTGTGTGTCTGCTGTTTGGTGCTGGCCAGTTAGTTGCCACTATTGGACGCCATTTCATTAGGGGTTCTAGCTTGAGGCTGGAAGAACGCAAAAAAGTAACAGTTCACACAGCAGGGCTGTGGAACCCTATTGTTTTCCTAAGGATGTTTTTAGGGAGGTGCCATGTTCAGGACTGGTCCAAAACTCTGCAAGGACCTCAGGCGAAACCACTGACCCACTTCCACCACTAGGTAGTGCTATAGCAGAAAAAACTGTGTTTTGTGCTAAAACTCCCAGTCTGTACACCGGACATTCAAAAACCATATATCCATGCGTTCCCTGGATCCAACTGAATCTCCTGATGTAGGCCTCGCCCATTTCCGCTTGCAATTGATTTATCAAACCCCTACTTTGTTGAACTCCTCCTAGACCAAGTGACCAATCTGCACGCAACTAGGTACGTAGTATCTCCAGACCAACTTGACAAAAACTTATCAAAAGAATTTTTAGAGGATAATAATTGCGCATCTTACGCATGATCAAATTTGTGTATGAAAACACCAACTTTGCAATAGCTCGACCAAAATAAATGCTATCAACCCAAAAGTTTAGATTCTTGTTTGCCATGCCCCTCTGGAGGTCCCCACACATTTTATGAAAATTGGCCTCTAGATGGTGCTACAAGTACAAAGAGTTTATATTGCTTGAATGGCCCATCTGACTTTTATGATATTTGGAGGGTACAGTCTAGGGCCACTTCTGACCCAAAATGGGTGGCCTATGGGACCCACGTTTGGATTCACCACTTACACTAATGGGAACGACTTTAAATTTACAAGGTATATGTAAAATGGGTCATGCACCTCACATACCAAAAATTACAAATGTTGACCACTAGGTGGCACTATAGTGTGTTCTTGCCTTTATCTCCCACATTCCACATTGAACATTAGAACACATTACATCCACGTTTTCCTTGAATCAGGCTGAATCAGGTGATAAAGGCTGCCCCCATTTCCTCTAATTGTTTTTTTTTTGCAATGAGCGCAATGTGCAAAACTAACTTTTTCAAACTTGTCCTAGGCTGTGCAACCGATCTGCACAAAACCTGGTAGGTAGCATCAGATGAACCTGACCAAAAATTATCAAAAGAATTTTGCTACATTAAAGTTTGCGCATTTTATGACCAAACTAATTTTCCTAGCTAGCTCCCAAACAAAAACTTTGTAGTATCTCAAAGCCATTGTTATATCATGAGGTTATTGTTCAACATCATTTGGTTGTCCAATGACTTAATGCATGCAAATGGAACATTTATCTCTGCCATAGTAATTGCTATCCTAATGAAACTGGTGATGCTTGTTTGCCTATCCACTGTTCGGTACCAAATTTGGGGGAGATTGGCCCCTAAGGGGGCACTATAGTCAACATAGACCAGTTTTGGCCCTTCTACTCAATGTTAATGGCATATTTTCAACAGCAATGTTTCCTGACCTTTGCCTCCGCACCGTTACGCTTTGGGTACCGCTTTCGCGTGCTCCCTGAGTCGTCGGGGGCAACACACGTCAGGGCCGACTTGCAAAAAGAGGCTTTCAGTTAAATAGCCGAGAAAAGGTTACAAGCCGTGTTCAAAGCACCGTGAGGTCCCAGTCTTTTCAGCTGCCGTTGTAGACAAAATGTAAATGTGCTGTATTTATATAGCGCTTTTCTAGTCTTAACAACTACTCAAAAAGCATTTTTACATCTACAGGAACCATTGACCATTCACACACATTCATACACTGTGGCCGAGGCTCATCAAATAAACACTAACACACATTTACACTCCGATGCGCAGAATCGGGGAGAACTCTGGGTTTAGTGTCTTGCCCAAGGACACTTCGACATGGGACTAAAAGGCCAGCGATTGAACCACCAACCTTCCAATTGGCAGGCGCTCTACCACTGAGCCACAGCTCCCCCCCCCCCCCCCCCCCCCCCCCCCCCCCCCCCACCCCAAAAAAAGGTGACTGTCTGCCAGGCACCGAGCACCATGAGGTCACTTCATTTTAGAGGCCATTGCAGTTAAAGTTAGCCGACAATGGGTGACTGTCCCAATGTGACATTATGAAATAAAAGTCCCCTGAAATAAATAAATGTGTAATTGCAATATAAAAGTCCCCAGAAATATATAAAAGTAACATTTATTTATTTATTGAACTATATTGACTACCTTATATATTTACATTTATTTATGTATTGCCTCATTAATATATTTCAGGAAGGATTTCATAGGCCTATTTATTTATTTATGTATTAATGAATTAATTTAATAATGAATAATGGCATTCCATATCGTGCTGCTACTAAGAGTGAATCCTAGCAGTAAAATAGGGGAACAAAAAATGAGCTTAAATCATCATCTGAGCATATTATACCTTGACCATAGTTAATTGCTTTATTGCTAATTTCAAAAATCGATTAGTGCTGCTTTATTAAACAGATTTGCCACAAAACTAAATAGTGGGGAAACAAAATGTTTAATTATTTTCTATTCCTGACATTACAACATAAATGTTGACTTGTCTACAGAAATCTCTCTTCTAAAAGCATACAGTATTGCTATTATTATCACCAGAATGGATAATCATAGCACTGAGTGTCACATTGACACTCCACACACTCCAAGATGGCTAATATTTGGGATATAAAACTTGCAGAGCTCTTACCAGATTTTTCCTTTGCATATTATCTTTTGCATCTAGATGTCATGAAACCGAAGGCATTCACTTCCAGCAGCATAGCTGTTCTTCGTCCCAGTAATACGCTTATAGAGCACACACTGACAGCAAGAAATTACGGAAATGAGAAGTGGCAAGTCCGGTTTCACTTCCATATAAATGTCTAGTCTAGATCCAGAATTTAACTGTTTCATGCAAGTGGAAAAACACAGTTGTCTAAAGCGAAGCTTGAATGAAATTCAAACTTACTTCCTTCAAAGACTGGACCCAGTGTGTCAAGCTTCAGAATATTAAACAACCAGTGGCTGATGTAGGCTAGGCTAACATAACCAGGCTCAAGCGATAACGATAACGCTTAATATGTTTGGTAAGGTGTGGTGGAAACAAACATTCCGAGTTGTGTTGTTGTTGTCACGCACAGTCTGACACGTGGGCTTGTGACGTTACCCAAAAAGAAAAACGTCTGTATCTACGCCGCGATGTAGGCTACGAAGCTCGGTTGTTATTCGCGTGTAAAAACAAAATCTATACATCTGTTTTAGCGACTTTAGCTTATATAATAGTTTCATTTACGACATGAATTCGTTTGCAAACGGTCGTCTATCTACGAGGTCACATTTGTGTTGATTTCAAGTAAGTGAACACTCACTGTTGTGTGGGACACATACCGTAAGTACCAGAGTAGACCTGAAAGACAACCATTGTGGAGGAGCGAAGCAGGCTGCAAGCTTGCTGATAAAGCCTCTGATCTGATCACTCCTCCCGGTTCAAAAATTTGGAATGTGTCCCTTTTTTAGACTTCATTTTAACTTTTCACTAACACCACCTTACTACCACTAGTTTTACTTCTTCTTTGGAATCGATGGTCAATAACCCTCATTTATATAGAATTATACCTAATCATTGAGTTAAAAAAAGCAGAAATTATGAATTCTTTTGACTAATAGTTAAGATCAGAGGAACGCACAGATGAGTTAAGTCAGGAATGAAAGTGATCAATTGTATTTGCCAAGAGCGTTGTATGGAATCCAATCCATTTCTGTGATAATTTGGTTAAAAAGAAACCCATATGTCAGATAGAGACATTTTTTAAAGGGGTAACATTTGACCCGAGGACAACAGGAGGGTCAAAAGAAGTTAAGAACATGTTTAAGATATCTGTGTAAGTATGTGCTGTATGACAGACTATAGTGTGTTGTAAGCTATGTTTTAGATTTGTATGAAATTAGTTCAAACTTTTTTGGGCAATGTAGTCTATCATTTGAAAACAGAGCATGAGCCACACCTACCGCATTAACTGTAGATGACGAGAATGAAAATTGTCTAGTCTGTGATGTGTCACCCTTTGTGTCCAGGCCCAGTCTTGCTCTGCAATGCCACATACTCCAATCCACTTAAGTTATCAAACATTACATTTGAAATGTTTTCAGATATATCTCAGACTGAATTCAAATAAGTAAAAAAAAAGAAGTGTAAATTGCACAAAAGATATTTTGCTCTTTAACTCAAATGAATTAACAACTCAATACGTTGCAATACGTAATTGCACATATGCAATTACGGTATTATTTATTTGTCCTGGTAGCCCAAAGTTCAACTATGAGATGATACTGATAATACACACGCTTGTTACAGTCATGACGCTGATTATGAGCATTTCAACAATCCAAATAAAGTGGGATCATATAAATGCATGTTTCTGCTGCCCAAAAACTACAACATGGCTCATTATTTTTTTTTCCCTAGCAAATGGAATTGAGTAATTCTCTCACCTGCACATGAAGTTCCCTAACATAGGCTCTGCAACAGCCAATATGCAGAAGTAAGAGAATCTCAAAGTAACCACAGTAATCACTGCAGTACCTATTGTATTATACCACTTTACATTAGTAGAGTATGTACACTTAAAAGAGTACAAGATAAAGTGTTATTTTTGTCTCAGTTGTGCATGTCGTTTACAATCACAGACCGCATAAATACAGAAACCCTGCATTAAAAATCTATAACGTGTTGTAAAAATAGAATACATTTTTTAACCTTTACACACCAAGGGTAGGTGGGCTGAGCATAAGTTCTCTCTAACCAGTACCAGTACCAACACACTCTCAAGGGCACTTTTCAAAGTGCTGATACAGGGGTGGGTGATATCTGTTCTACTCCTTAGGGCTAACCACTGAGTCAAAAAAACAGAAAATCTTACCAGTCATGTGATAATGTCTTATCATTCATGGTTTTATTACATTAGCCTACATAACTTTGAATGCACTCCTTCAGAACACTCACATAAGTGAAACTTAAGCTGGACAAATAAACACAAGTTTAGTTTGAAAGAACCACTAGAGGGCAGTAAAACACTGTTATTGAGCAGCTCAACTTGTCTTCCTTGTAAGTACACAGCAGGATTCAGACTTTGTTACAAAATAATACAACAGATACTCTTTCTCTGATAGTGTATATGCAGACTGTAGCATAGGATCTGTTGTTCCTCGCCTGCAACAAGTTTCTCTGCCTTTGTTTCTCTTGTGACATTCATTTTATTTTTGGGGATTGTGGGATTTGCCATTCATATGTGACTTTTTGGGATTCTTATTTTATTGGGGATTGCCCAACAGGCGCTACACCCCAGTCTGAGCCCTAATGAACACTATGACCTGAGTTGGTGAGTGACAAAATAAGTTATCAATGTTTTAGGGTCTAATAAGACAAGAAAATGACCCATTATATGATGGCAGACGGTAGAGATGTGACAGGAAACAAGGGGACTCCTCTCTGTTGCATGTCACCCTCCTCTGATGACATAAAGTCCTGTTGGTATAAGATCCCCCACTGCCAGAATTTAGATTGTTATTTTGAGTGGACAATATGTATCCATCCATCTCCATCCACTTATCTGAGGTCAGGTTGCGGGGGGAGCAGTTCCAGCAGGGGACCCCAAACTTCCCTTTCCCGAGCCACATCAACCATTCCAACTGGGGGATCCGAGGCGTTCCCAGTCCAGGTTGGAGATATAATCCCTCCACCTAGTCCTGGGTTTTCCCTGAGGCCTCCTCCCAGCTGGACAAGCCGGAAACACCTCCCTAGGTGCCATTACCACCTCAACTGGCTCCAGGCTTATAGGGGTCTGACTGTGTAATAACAATGTCCCCGGTTCAGCGAGGTCCTTTCTTACATGTCTCCCCTCCTTGGGTGACTCAGACCAGGTAGCTCCAACATAGTTGTACTTGCAAAACTATGAAAACATCACCCATAGTCAACAAATCTTGTTAATTAGTTTGTTTGCGTTTATTGTGAGCTTTTTTTGCTAAATTGATCTGGGTCATCTAGGACTGTTAATCATTTATTTTTAACATATATTTAACATATACTATATATATGTAAATTAAAAGTTCAAGGGTATTTGTACATATCTGATCCCCATGTGTTTCATGTCAATATGTCCAGAACAAACTCAGCTTTCTGTAAAGTGAGGCTCAAATTTGTTCCATAGCAGTGTGTAAACAGATCGTTTGGCCCTAAAGCTGAAAAGTTGATGTTTGCTTTTTAAATGTTCTCAAATCTCTCGTGAAAACCAACCTGCACTCAATTATTTTTGTGCTTGAAATGAATAAACAAAAGTCTTTGGTTCGCAAAAGTAGCGTAATATATGAATAAAATAGTAAATACATTTCTAAAATGAAATTTTGTAATATCTCTAATTGGACACGAGTATTGTTAAACATCGCTTGGACTCGCCGATTTGTCTTCAGAGAGTTAGAAATATGAGTTAGTTATTGAAAAGTGTGAATGTTAAATGAAATGCATTGCCCCCCAAGATATACAGTACATTGCAGTAAATGGAGAGAAACTAATTTATTGACCAGTATATTATATCACAACAGTTCTAGGCTTCAAGTAATTGCATTACTGAGACAGTCCAAGCAGCAATAACTCTGGAGATAACCACACGGCCAAACCCATTTTAAAAGGTCAGCAGTAATGTAAAAGCAGATGTGACCTGCTGCTGGGGCTAGATGAGTCATAAATTGGAACCACGGTTGATCAACAAACTCCCCACTACTGTAAGAAAAAGCTATTAGCATCTTGTAATTGATCGGTAAGTGATGTGTCATTACATCATTCAACATCAGTCTTTTCAGTTAAGTGAATTTCACTTCAAACTGAAATACTTTTTTTTTCATAATTGCTCTAACGTGGTAATGTGGTATTTAAAATCTTTAATCATGCTAACAGCCACTTGAAACCACAGTGTGTTAATTACCTTGACATCAGCTGTCTTGCAACAGAGCACATGTCGCATCATTCCCGAGAACGCCATTCATCCAAACCAACCCTGGCATGGTAAATCATGTATTTATTTCATTGACATACCTAATTAACTTTGCTAAGAAGTCTCTGTATTTGTAGCCTTCTTTTAAATTCATGTTCAGGTGTTATCAGATACTCTACATAGGACAATGGAAACCATAGATATAAAACTATATGGTGAAAATCTCTTTTTAGCCGAGCTAGCAGCTCTAGGGATGGCAGTGTCGTTTGTTGGGTGACCACTTCGGGTCCAGATTGATAAATCTCAACAAATATCGGATGGATTGCCATGAAATTTGGAATAGACATTCATGGTCTCCAGAGGATAATTCATCATGACTTTGGAGATCCTTTACATTTTCCCTCCAGAAGGATCATGAGTGTGCCATTGTGATTCAAGGCAAAATACCATTACAACTATTACTAGGACAGGGGTTCCCAAAACTTTCAGCCCACGACCACCAAAGTAACGGTGCAAGTGACTTGCGACCCCCCCACTATAAACGTATATAAACATTGCGCGCAACCGCGCACGCACTATAGGCGTGAAAATCAAATCTTGGTTTTATTTTAAACATAGCCACTAGTTTTATCTTGTGTTAACATATGCTATTTCGAATCGTTTTTAAATTTTTGTTTTATTTCTGGAAATCAACTTGCGACCCCCCCCTCTCTGGCTCGCGACCCCCCTGTGGGTCCCGACCCCCACTTTGGGAATCACTGTACTAGGATAGATTTGGATGACATTTGCTACAGATGGAAGGCCCCAGGAAGTGTTGATCCCGTGATCATCCCCTCTGGATTTCCGAAAAAATGTGGTGCAAGCATTCTTTGTCCGAGATTATTGATTTTGTGGAGATGTATGTGGACACTGACCCTGTGGCCTTTTCATTACATTTCTGTCTCTCTCTCAGATCGTGGATGAGAACAAAAGGGTTGCATATATATTAGTTGTAATTCCACAATGTGCAAAGCAGGAAAACTTGCAATAAACTCCCCCCTCATCCTCCATTGTCACACAGACAAATACATACACGCACCTTTCTATCCCCTCTCTTTTCCTTTCCATCCTTTCCTCAGATAAATAAAGCAGGTCCTTTCTGGGATAGACCTCAGGCCACCTGATTGGTTTAGCCCGGTGCTAAGCCCTACTGTAGGCAGCTTACAGGGCTTTGTGCCAATGGCTGGGTTGCTGAAGACCTGCAAAAAGTGGAGAGTTAGCATGGTCAGGGTGGTGGTGGTTATGGGATAGTAATGGAAGAGAGACATTGAGGGGTCTTCCGCAGAAAACACAGCTATTAAAATAAACCAAAGCAAAAGGCACATGGAGATAGGAAGGGCTGTGATGAGAACCAGAGCAAATGATGCTGCAGGGAATTGTTACAGCCCCGTTCTGTTTTAGTACGGGCTAAATCATGAAGTGTGCTGACAACAGCTTAGGAGGGGACGGAGGCAAACACAGGCACAATAAACTGACAGGAATTACATTCACATCAGATTCTCTCAGGAGAAACAACTTGACACTGGAATGAGGGAGAAACACCCCCTACTGAACTGTGGACTGAGTGACAGCCATTGCTGTACATGTTTCACTTAACCCGAGTGTGGCTAGTGTGTGTCATGCGAACGTGTGATTGAATCCACTCATGCAAACGGGATAACTGCTCCATCAATGGGAGTGTGTGTGCCACATTCTCCATCTTACCGGCTCGGGTAAATCTCCTCTCCCTCATTTGCAGACTGAATCTCCGGAGTGTTGGAATGCCTCGAAACCAAAGGTGAGTTTCTCGGCTCTCGGCTATTCACTGCTATTTTACACATGGTGGATGGTAACCTATGTAATTTAATCCTGTACATTACCTTACAAAGCAACGTCATAATCAACGTGTTCCAATCCTCATTACACACTGATATACACCAGTGCAGTGTACACTCTCATATTGTGTGCCTGTGTCTGTGCATTTACTCCACAAATCTCATCAATGGAGTTAATTGCAGTCTCACAGCAGTGCATTGTAACTGTCTGACGTAATGGGCATCTACTGTATAGCTCAAGTGAGAGAAACAAAAACAAGAGCAAGGATTCCTAAAAAGCAAAGGTCTCTGTTAGCTTGACTTTGCACTGATATTTTAAGAATAAGGGGGATAAATAAGATGTTTGGTCTTCACATGAGCCTTGGGAAGACAAAACAGTGAAAAAAGGCTGAGTGAGATAAAGAGATTTTAGATGTGGAAGAGGGAAAGGGCAATGTCATGCAAGGAGCGGTACAGGCATGCAGCAGCAGCTATGTTGTAGCATGTTCTCTCTGCCCTCTGCAGAAAAAAAGACACTGCAGCATATATCTCCCCCTCCCCAGTTGGCTGCCCAATGATATATGGAGGTCAGATGCCCAGTTCTGCTACTGGTGTCATCCGCCTCAGGGGAAGGAAGGGGCATATGGTTAAAAGCAATATATGTACATTTTGATTTCAATCACATGCCAGAAAGAATACAAAACATGGCTGAATGCTCTTTGTGTTCCTCATCAGATTTCTCCCTTAATTAAGCACTTGGACACACACATTACATGGATGACTCCACCATGTGTCACACTGCACATACGATGACAGTTGTAAAACAGATGTAGCATCTTATGGATTATTAAAGCTTTTATCCCTGATTCGGATCAATGAAACCCACACGTCAGCAATACAAACTGACTTGCTACGCTACTGAAAAATGAAAGGATTTCCTCACCTCAGCAAAAATTCACAGGGTCAACTGCAGCTGTTGTGCAATTATCTACACATTCATTGTATTTTTTTTTATTTTTATTTGAGCATTAGCTGATGGTGTGTGCTTCTTATCACTGGCTAGTGCTCACTAAGTGCTGAGTCAGGTTTTTTGTCACTAAAAGTGGTCCCCAGGGGTGGCAGGACATCAATAGTGAACTGGAATCAGCAGCGTGGATCTACTACTGTGCCGTTAACTCTCTGCAGTGCAGCTCAGTAAAATGCAAGAAGAGACAATTTAGTGTACGTGTGTATGGGGAGGGGAGGGGGTGGGCGGCACAGCTGGAAATATGGCAGATACAATGAAAACCTTATTAGGGTTATAACTCTCTTTCAATTGTTCAGTTAATCTCAGCCTTAAAAGTCCCTTTTCTTTTTCAACAATAGTTCAAAACTACATGTATTCACTTTTAACAATTATTTGAAACACAGAGAGGCCAGGGAATCTTCACATGAAGCTATTACCACTACATTAGGCGTATCAGCTGTTTCAGCACTACAACATTTTGTTATTATAGCTACTGCAAATGTATGATGTGTACAGTATGACATTTACACTCCAGGAACCAGCGATTTAAGCCTGCAGTAACAGATTTTTCAGCCTTGTGGGGTCAACAGAAACCCGCTGAAAACACAACATTTAAATTGTTTCATCTTACAAAGGTGATATGGCTGATATGTTAGCAAACTGTTAACTCTTTCAACCCGTTCTCACTCCAAACTTGGACAGTGGCTGTCAGTGTCTTAAGGGACGAAAAAGGCACCCTTCAGCGTGTTGTATAACGTACTGGGGAGAGCAGCAGCTACACGGGGTCTGTATTCTACGAGATGGGAGTGACAATGTGTTGCTACCACTATTTACACAACCAGACGATGCAGAGTAACATCTCTGGGCAAAATGCACTAGTCCTTACATGTACATGTTTGTTGGTTTCATGCTAGTCTATAACCATGACGTACCACTTCCAGGATTTCACTTTTCTCAGCCAAATTAGTTACCTTCCACTTTTTTCGTGTTGGAATTTTAAACTCCGGTGGATTAATGAGTACTATGGTTAACTGCTCCTCAGATGTCTGCAGGGTAAATCCAGACCGCTAGCTAGATTATCTGTCCAATCAGATTTTTCTATTGCATGACTAAAACAACTTTTGAACGTACACATGTTCCAAAATAAGTTCCTTCCTGAAGCTTTTTTGCAGCGGCACCGTGGCTCTGTCCGCTGCTCAGCACCACCCAAGACAATTGTGATTGGTTTAAAGA
>NC_045734.1:7120969-7153285 GCF_008692095.1 Etheostoma spectabile | reverse complement strand
AATAAACCAGAGCATGTTTTTCTCCCATCCCGGAATGCCGTGTGGACTAGCCAGACCCTCCTTTGCGGCGCTGTGGAGGAAGGTCTGGCAAAGCGAGACAATTTTCAATCTGAATCATGACTAGGTTGCAAACTTGAGCTCTTTGGAGGGCTATGTGTTGAGAAATGTGTGCCTGACAGTGCCTTGAGCATTGTCCACCTGTTTTGCAGAGACATCTTTGTTGTGTGAGGAGTTGACACTGCGAGGCTTTGACCATGTGCTAAAAGCTGTGAGACAAGTGGCCTTTTCAGAAGGAGATTAGTCTCTTCTAACACCAAACAGAGTGTGTGAAAAGCAGGGCAGAGCTTTGTTGCAGCACCTTAAGCTTTGGCTCCAACAGTCTGGCAGTACCAACAACCCGGCCTGTCAGTGATAGTTAGCAGATGGGACTGTTGCCTTCTTGATTAAAGAAGCCATGTGGTGTGAGGGATTGTTTAAGGTGTAATGGTTCCTTTGTGTATATAAAATAGGATATCATAATAGAGCACTTTAGCGGACTATCAGAAGTTCTCAAAGTCAAGAATACGTTAGCTGTCTTTCATTATCCTCATTTAGGAGGGCCATTATGTTGCAGGACGTGGCTGCAGATCTTTTATTATTTTCTCACATGATTTTTAAGTGCTGGTTGAATATCACCATTTCCCAACAGAGCACAGTATATTCACGCAAACAAGGAAGGAAACACACCAAAAAGACCAGGAAAAGTACTGTATGACCCAAAGCAAAAAAAACAACAAGAAGATCTACTATTCTGACAGGACTTTGTGGCGATTGCATGCATAAATAAATATATAAACATTCATGACATTTTTCTTCCATTCACTAATAAGTTCATCCCTCTTTGGCTAAAAACACAAATATTTCTCTAGGTCATGTGGTCAAAAGTGATTTAGCGATTAAGGTCTCTTTTGCTGTAGCGGAGCAGCGCTGTTACCAAAGAAGGAAGAGGGAGATTCATGGGTCACATTCCACATCCTAAAAAAAATCCCAGCCTGAACAGATTGCTTTGCCCCACAGACAGGAGGACAATTTGCAACTTGAACATCATACCATTATTCACATTTCTTGTAAAATGTCTGTGCTAAAAATGAACTGGCTGTGACACATACATACATACTGGAGGGGCTGTGATAGCTCTGTGACAGAGATAGCAGTCCTTTTCTCTGCTACTTATCCTGTATAGAGTAAAGTGAAAAGGAAACAGTACAGTGTACAGTACTTTTCAATTATTCTGTATCAACATTTATTTTTCTTAATACAAATATCTTGTTATTTTTGCTACCGTTCGGATCCCCTGACACAGACTCAGACAGATTTTTATTCATGTATTTACATTTTTAAACTGGTGCCTATAGAAAATTTTGAAAATTCAAATTCAAATGAAGTTTGCTTTTTTGTTTTAACACATATTGCTTGTTTAAATATAAGATCAGGCTGCATTGTTTATATTGCATTTACAATCAAATATTGTCCACTCTACAGCCTTTTTATGTCTTTGAAAATAAAAAGTCAAATGGGGTTTGAATTTAAATTCTCATATTGCCATTAAAATACATTCACATTTTAATATAGTCATACAATGCACATACAATGCATTTTCGTTTAAATTTTGACTCGAAAAACATACATTTGTGGAAAATGATGATAACTCTTATCACTATTGTGGACTAACATTTACAGTTTCACATTTACATTATCATTTGAATTAAGTCCCCCATAGGCTTCCATAAGGGCCATTGTTTGCACCATCATGTGCACAATTGTGTCCCACTTCTGTTGTATGTTGGTCTGGATTAATCTCCTCCTGTTGCCTCCCAATGAATGTTCCTGCTATCCCTGGCAGTGCAGGTCTGGCAGGATTAATTGAGCCATTACTTAATTACAGGCTAGAAAAAAAGCTGAAAATCTATGAAGAGGATTTACAGCATTAACAATAAATCAAGGACAGAATTGTGAAGCAGATTTCATTTTTTTGTTTTTTTTGCAAAAATACTTTCCCCTAACAGGCTCATTAGCAAGTAAACGATGGAAAGAGCTGGTAATGCGGTTAATTCTGCCAACTCTGTACAAGCTACTACAGCTGCTTTCTCTACTGCTGGTATGGAACATCTCAATAATTACTCAGTGTGTGATCGTGGTGTGTGCAGAGATGAGCAAAAGGACATCAATATACTGTGTGTGCATTTGTTAATTGCAAATACTTTGCAAAAATTAGATGAAATAAATGGCCAATGATTTGACTTTGAACTGTGTTTAATTGCAATATTTGTACATTGCAAATACTTACTACTTTAAAGCTTTTAGTTCCACCATGGTTTTGACATTTTTATTTCTGTGTGAAATGTCACAAACATTAGAATAGGCCTTTTTCATGGAAGATATTTTAAATAATTGCAATAACAAAGAACAATTATGCATTTTAACAATTATAGAAGACACTGCTACGCGATGACAACCTGATTCTCTGAATACAACGTCAACACTCCACATGTGTGTATTTTCTCACAAAACACCTGATAGTGTCAACCTCAATGGTTCAAAGACATCTACACAGTCTGAGCCAGCTGGCATGTCCACTAGTTGACTGGCATCACATCTCTTGATGATTACTCTCGGTCATGTCACTTTTCATTGTTCCCTACATACTCTTTGCCTTTGCACACACTCTCATTTCAATTTATCATAGTCCGTTGTGTTCTTGTTCAGTTTTCTCTTCTCACCAGCTCTTTCTCTTTGTCTTTTATGTTTAAATATGATAGTACTGTGCAAAAGTTTTAGGCAGGTATGAAAAATGTTGTAAACTAAGAATGCTTTCAAAAATGGAAGTGTTAATAGTTTATGTTAATCAATTAACAAAACATTTGGTGTGACCACCCTTTGACTTCAAGACAACATCAATTCTTCTAGGTACACTTGCACACAGTTTTTGAAGGAAGGTTTTCGGCTGGTAGGTTGTTCCAAACATCTTGGAGAACTAAGCACAGATCTTCTGTGGGTGTAGGCTTCCTTAAATCCTTCTGTCTCTTCATGTAATCCCAGACACCCTCGATGATGTTGAGATCAGGGCTCTGTGGGGGGGCCATGCCATCACTTCTAGGACTTCTTGTAATTCTTTACACTGAAGATTGTTCTTAATGACCTTCGCTGTATGTTTGGGTTCGTTGTCCTGCTGCAGAATAAATTTGGGGCCAATCATTCGCCTCCCTGATGGTACTGCATGATGGATAAGTATCTGCCTGTATTTCTCAGCATTGAGGACACCGTTAATCCTGACCAAATCTCCTACTCTGTTTGCAGAAATGCAGCCCCAAACTTGCAGGGAACCTCCACCATGCTTCACTGTTTCCTGCAGACACTCATTATTGTAGTGCTCTCCAGCCCTTCGGCGAACAAACTGCCTTCTGCTACAGCCAATTATTTCTAAAGGGTAGAGAAACAAATGTTGATGCGATTTAGATTTTTCTTTTGTTTGCTCTTTTTACATTTTGTAAGTTGATAAAAATAAACAATCATTATTTACATTTTTGACTCTTAGTTTACAGTATTTTTTTCACACCTGCCTCAGACTTTTGCACAGTACTGAATATACAGTATACATATTGACTTTTTTGTCTACATTGGTTATGACTCATTGTCCCTTCTACTCTTCTGGTGAGCATTCTGGCAGACATCGCATCAGCATCCAGCTACGCCACAACACCACTTATCTATCCACTCAGCAGTCACACAGGAGAGGCCTGGCTTACCAACATCAGTGAAGGGTATTGAGATGGATGAAGAGCAGAGTAATATTAGAAATGTGTTTCAAAGAGAGAACTATCAGCAACTGTGTTTGGAAGACGCACGTGGGAAACACGTTGCATGCCGAGCGTTAGTCGCTCTGCCTTCGCTTTATGCCCCCATAAGGAAAAGCAAAAAGGTTTATGAGGTTATGAGCTCCAAGAGTCAGATTAGACGTTTCAATATCAGGGCTGCATTATTAAAGGATCATACTTTATGCAGTATAAATACTTAAACATAAAGCCTAATGGAAACAAAAGCCATGACAGCTCTATGAGGCTGTAGGCCTACTAGGGCATAGATGTGCTACTATATAAGCTAAATGCTAATGTGTTAGTATGCTAAAATGCGCACAATGATAATGCCAAATTTCTGATGTTTAGTGGGTATGTTTACCATCTTACGACCATCTTAGTTTAGTGTGTTAGCATGCTAACATTTGCTAATTAGCTTGGACACAAAGGAAATATGAGGATGTTTGAACACCAAAACTGTTTTGCAACTATTTGGTCATAAACTAAAGTATTGGACACATTGAAGTTTTGGTCTTGGTGGATATTAGTTGCCGCAGTTGCTACAGTTCATCCTGATTGGGGCAGAAATGTTTCAACCAAATTTCATGGCAGTCCATGTTGGAACTGTTGAGACATATGACATAAAACCAAATGGAGGCACTAGAGGAGAAGTCATGGGATCATCAACGTTATTAGACTTCATCCTCTGGGAACCATGAATGTCTGCATCAAATGTAGAAGGCAGTCCTGTATTTTGTTGAGATATGTGCAACAGTGTGACTCCCTCATATATTGTGGATGCTTAAAAGCATGTGTGGAACGTTGTAAAAGATTACATCGGGCAGACATTAAAATGTTTGGTTATATTTTTTTATCTAGCATACCATTTGAAATTATTGCAAGACAAATTTCATTTTAAATGAAAATATAATTTGCGTATAAGAGTCGTTGAGTCTGACACATTGGCTGTTCCAGAAAATTAAGTTTTATCATCTAGTGTAGCTTTGCACTACAGGAAATTGCAAAAGGGTGAGATAGGCGGAGAAATTAGCACTCTGGTTGCCTAAAAGCACCCTCATCCCCTGCTGTTGTAATTACAGTGTTTGACTCATTATACAACTACAGCCTCTGTTGGTGTGAGCTGCCCCTGAATGTTGGACAGCTGCTGACTCCTCACCTGAAGGGATAAAAACAGCAAGGCCTGCCATACTGTGTTGTGATGAATGTGAAATATTGTCACTAATTTGAAAGTTATGTCAGCTTAAAAAACTATTTTCCATAGACAACAAAGTCTGTGTCTATGTGTTTACATTCAAGTGGTATTAGCTATGCCACTTAGTTTCTGGTTTTTTGGACGAGACTTCTGAGTTTTTCATTTTGTGCCTGCATGCATTAATGTTTTTTGGCCACTTGAGGGCAGAAATAATCTGAAAAATACAAATCTACATACTATCACTCTGTTTTGGTCTCCACCTGCTGAGAGAAATAGGTCTTGCTAGCTGTTTACCTTTCTTCATCAGCTACTTTGTCTGTCTGTACATTGGTGCTGGGCAGGCGGGCATGAGTTTTTTCAGCAAAAACAGCCGGCAGCTGTGCCTGTTGTCACTGGAAACAGGGATTTATGAGAATGGAATTTGGGGCATATAAACTAAAACAATGAGCTAAAAGAGGCTAGAAGGTTTTGTAGGACTGCAGAGTCTGGTAATTATTCTCTCCAACTTTGTCACTACTAGAGACCATTTATAAATTTATATATATTTATATATTTACAATATTTATGAGTGGATCTTTAAAACAACCACTTCAGGCAGACCACTGGTAGACTATGTCAATAACATTAATATCAACTCTGTAGACTATTAAACAAGATAAGTCAGCAAATGTATTTGTGGGATCTGATACAATGCAGACAAATATATGTACAACACATATTACAGAAGATTGATTTGCCTCCTTTCTCTGCCCCCGTCTCACCCTTTCAAATATCCTCAGCACTATTGAATTACCAGTAATTGAAAAGTATTACAAAACAGTGGTTGCCTTAAACACATATTTACAGTAGAATATATAAAGTTAATACATAATTTATAAGATGATGTTAATGATCGTTTAAGTCTGCCATCCAATGTTGGTCTTTTTCAGGCTGCTGTTGACAAAACGTTATTTACATTTCAGTTAATTCAAGTGATAAGAAGTATTGAAATAATCACACCAGTAGGATTCATGGCCAGCATTTCATCTCATAATACTTGTCATTCATATTGTGTTGCCATTATGTAGCTTTGGTTTATCTTCTGTCAGCTACAGATGTTACAGACATAAAGAGGAAATTAAGATTTGTAAAATCTTCATTTTGAAAGATTCACTGAAGTCATAATATGCATTGTCACGTTGTGAAGATTCCCATGAGGCAATCATGTCTAGCCAGGTAATGATGATGTCAACTTGTATAAGCTACAGGAGAATTTAGCCTTTGACTCTTATCTTGCATCTCTGTTCTTCTATGTCCTTCACTGTGTCATTAATTATTTTATTATCCTTCATCTTCTCTCATCCACCATTTGTATCTGTTCTGTCATGTCAGATTTTCATCATCCTAACAATGCAGTGCCAGCTTTTATGTACAAAATGAAGAGCCATGAGTGACACTGGCACTTTTACTCGGCTATGTTGTCTCTTTTTGATTGATAGCCCACAGCAGGAAGGCAAAGGCCAGGGTAAGTTTTGGGTCAGATGAACTGCAATTTGTATTTTGGTGGTTGAATAAGGCTTGGTTAACAGAATTCAGCATTTTGTTCTTTTCACATTGTAAGGTAGTGATTGACCCTTACATGAGCCAATGATACTTATCATGATCATAGACATCTGACTAACAGGAATGAATGCAGTGAAAAGGAGTCTAGTGGAAATGTAACACTACATCAGCAGCTTTGTTTTTTTCACATATTTGCTTTGGCATTTCACCTGGTCAGCTCTCAGACATCAAAGCAAGCCTAAAATCTAAGTGAAAGTGGCATGATGTCATTGCCAGACAATGTCCTCATGCACTCATATGCCATCCACTCATTCAGCACCACTGTGCCACTTTAACATTGGCCAGACGAGTGAACCTCAGTATCAGCTGTTCCAAATGTGGATCTCTTTGGAAAGCATCAGTGGAAAGATGTGAGCGAGTGCCACTGCTCAGATAAAAGAGTTATTTTCTCACAAGATCCGTGTGCCAGCCTGCTCTCCTTTTATTGTGGACTATTCTAAGATAAGGCAGGAGAGGTGGTGGTAGTATATGTCAGGGTTTGGATATTAGATAATTGCAGACATGATGTGGATGAGGACAGGAAGCCGCGGCCATAAAAGCTTGACACATGCTTGATGTTGCCATCCTAAAAGCGAAATACTAAAATGGAAAACATTATTACACATCATTATTGCACTTTGTGTGGATTGTAATGTTGTGCTTTCTTGACTGTGGCCAGCTTCAGTATAGCTTGTATCCAAGGCCACCTTTCTGATCTTCAACTCACGTCAACACTAGACTCCACTAGATGAATTGTGCACACTGGTGGCTCCTCTACTACCTATGCTAAAATCCCATTCTGGGCTCTCAGAGGGGGTTGGTACAAATTCCTGTGACTATATGTAGTGACAGTCCAGGAGTCCTTGCTATCTTGATTGTTCCTTTAGCTACACTAGAGGCATGGCTCTATGGATGTTGATGCTAATGTCGGAGTTCAGTCAGTTGGTCCGTTGTTTGTTCTTCGCTTTGGTCCAGACTGAATTATTTCACTACTGGATGGTTTATCCATTATGTTTTATAAAGACATACATGGCCCAGAGAGGTTGAAGCCTAATTTCTTTTGTCCCGTTACTTTTGCTCTAGCTCCACCATGAGGGTATTCAGGTTAAAAAAATGTTTCTTTAATTTCTTTGCAATCAGGGGCGGGTTTCTAGTATTTTTCTAAATTGGGCGCCATACTTTCCACAGTAGCATTTCAATAATTCGGTTAACAACTGAATACCAACAAGTCATCCAAACTATGACCACATAGGTCGTTTGATCCAACCCTTTAATACGACCCATAGGAGTTTAATAAATTAGCGCCCCTAGTGGTGGAAGGAAATGCGACCCACAGAAGCCATTCCGTCCTCATAACTAAATGTAACAGCTGCGGTTTTGAACATTGTGGAACAATCACAGTTTGGTTTGGTTTAGGCATAAACATTACTTGGTTAGGTGTAGGCTACAAAACTGCTTAGTTAAGTTTAGAAAAAGGCTGTTGTTTGGGTTCAAATCAGTACATTTGTTTCTTCACTTTTCTGAGGAGTCTCCTAAATACTAAATGCAAAATTAACGTAATTCTGACATTTACATTGTGTTATGTGATATATAGCAAATGTTAGCATAACTGGCATGAACGTGCAGTAGTAAACATTAACCCTGCTTATTATCAGCATGTTAACATTTTCAAGGTGAGCATGTTAGCATGCTGCCTAAGTACAGCCTCCCAGAGAAGCTTGCATGGCTGTCTCACTCAGCCGAATACACAATTACTGTTGTTACGTGCATAAAACAGAAGAAAATAGACTTAAAGTGTAAAAATTATGCTTGAGGTTCTGGTTACGTGCACATATAGCGCTGTGAAATGCAAGCTGTTACACAGCCTATGTAGACAGCTGTATTGATGAAAATAGAAGCAAATCTGTTTCGTGTGTGAGATGGATGACAAAACACGTCCCGTGTAGACATGCCATTAGTCTTGTTCTGTAATGCGGTGTAACGTCTTAAGCTCCAGCCTAGCATGCCTGCTCCTGTAAGCAACTGACCACTGCATGCCAGACATGTATCAATGTATCGTCATCATCCTCCCTGGCCCCGTCAGCCGTCAGAATGGATTGCCAAGAGTATTCCTGTGGATAACATACCACCTATAAAAAGGCACCTACTTGATAACAGTAAGATTCAGTAAGGGCTGCCTATGAGCTAGTGGTAAAAGACTAAACACATGCATGCGTTTACACACACACACACACACACACACACACACACACACACAGATGTGGTCTCGCTGACACTTCAGAAAGGTCAGCTATCAATAACGGTCTAAATTTGTACACCTTTAATGTTGACAGAAGAAAGGGCTCTTTGTGCATGTGTGGACAACAAAATAACACTGCAGCTTTAAAAATTGTTGATTAGTTATTTGTCGTCAATGTAACTTAAATTATTCATATCCAAAAGGACTTGTTATTAAGTCAAACTAAGAAGTTCCATCACCTTGCAGCAATAAAGTAAAACGCGGTTAGCAAAATTCACTGCACTAAATCAACTGACAGGAAAATCAATTGGAAACATAATTAGAGTGAAGACTTTTTATACACACATAAAACCAGGTAATCTACAGATTAAAAGCACTAAATAAAATATTTTTTTCAGCACACAAGGTTGTTTGTCAATTTAATTCCGTGCAAGTGGTTTCGTTATCAGGATTAACATGAAGCAGTGCAACTTGTTTGCTGCCGTTTAGTTGATGATACGAGGTAGCTTTGCATAATCGCAAAGCTATTAGGAACACGAATAGGTGAACAAGAATTGACACCATTGCGTAAGCTCAAAAAGGATTGTATTTGTCAGACTTATTTACATAAGAATGGATGCATTCCTTAAGTGACATTTTCATACAGTGAACGGGTCACATCTTTGCTCTGTGTATGCTTCCCTATCAACTCACTAGACCATTAAAAGAACTTAAAGTTTTAAAAATTCATGAGCAATAGGGCTATTGCTATTTTTCACTCCAAAGCTGCAGATCTATGTCTCTGATGTTGCACTGAGACTTCACATTTATATTAATTACTGCAAAATTGATAGATAGATTGTGTAGTTGTTTTTGCTACACACAGATGACTCATACTATTTCATTTGAAATATGCAAAACAATAAATTCAATGTGAAAAGGCCACGTTTTCTACCATGGTCACAGGATACCCAGCATTGACTATAAAGGGCTACCATCTCGTCTGTAAATAATTTAACAGCTTGGCATGTTTGTGTGTGTGTGACAGAGAGGGAGAATTTCCCAGCTAAGCCATCAAAAATCAAGACACGGTCCAGTTGCTTTGCTCAATGAAGACCGAGTTGAAACAAATAAAGTATTGTTACAGGGCAACACTTAAAGGTCCCATGGCATTAAAATGTCACTTTATGAGTTTTTTTCTTAACATTAATATGCGTTCCCCCAGCATGCCTATGGTCCCACAGTGGCTAGAAATGATGATAGGTGTAAACCGAGCCCTGGATACCCTGCTCTGCCTTTGAGAAAATGAAAGCTCAGATAGGCCGTTCTGGAATCTCGCTCCTTATGAGGTCATAGGGGGCAAGGTTACCTTCCCTTTCTCTGCTTTGTCCGCCAAGAGAATTTGGCCCACCCATTAGAGAGAGAGAGAGACATCATGGCTTTAAATGAGCAAAGTGGCAGTTGGTCAAGGCCACACAACCACACTCCACCTTGCACCCCCCCTCTCCTCCTTGTGTGACTGGCTCTAGTGGCTGTAATTCTGCACCAAGGCTGAATTTTGGGAAAGAGACTTCAGATAAAGTTTAGGGGACCACTAAGGTTTATATAAAGCATCCAAAAAGCACCATGTCATTGGACCTTTTAAACCATGATTCAACTTCTGGTGTTTACCCGGCAAGGGCTGAAGACCTCACAGCGAAAATGTCATCTTTAATTTAAAATGGGTGTTAAAAACCAACACCTTGCCAGTGATGGTATATTCACAGCTATCAGAGTTTAACACATTCCGATCATTGCAGGATTTTGCTGCCTCAAACCGATGTCAGCTCTCTGTCAACTCTTGCATTATTAGCACTGAAAAGTTTGTTGTGTACACGCACCATAAGGACTAATGGTTGGTACTACAGAAACTAATTTATCCAAAACACCTCACAGCATTGTAGTTGTAGGCTAATGCAATGTTCAATCCTATCTTAAGTCATATGAAAATTCACAATTTGAAAGTGTCTCTGCAAAAATCTGCAAACTCAATCAATAATGTACCTTCTACAAACAAAATAATAAACTTGAGTAATAGTAGCTGTATTGGCCAAATATTCTTAATTGTCCTATGTATGTTCTAGATAATCTCTACTCAGTTAGCCTACATTTTCATTATCTTCATACACTGTAGAAGTGCAAGGCCTGTGCTCAGTTTGGCCCATATGCAGATTTACTTGAAAGAATTTGTAATCCAATCCTGAAAACACAGTCCTACGTCAAGCGGACGTCAAGCTATAACTTACTTGTCATTTATAAATAGCTCAACATATGCCTTCAAACAGTTTGATGACAACATGGTATGCTGCCAGGGAAACAGCTAGCTTTATTTCCAGCATGGGTCAGTGGATGATTTACTAATCCTGACTGTATTATGATCATGTTCTAGCCATTAACACAGCATGTATCTTCCATCAACTTTCTAATGCAAGTAGAAAATAAAAGCAAAGTGGCATTTTACTGTTAGCAGTGTCCTGCACAGACAGGCTTCCTGTGTGTCCTCTGCGAGCACTGATTGAACCGCGGTCGTTGCTATGACTACACGACGACCCAATGGGAAGCTCGCGGTAGACTGTTGCTGAATGAAAATAACAGAGGCCATTTTGCGCACGAAGCTACGGTGTCATTCAATAATAATACAAGTGAAAAACAGAAGGAGGCAGGTTCAGTCCATTTTTGGATAGATGCGATCGCTGGAGAGCCCGGTAGAGTTGTGTGGGACCGCGGTGCGAGTGCGACTGGCGCTTGTGGCTAGTTAAACATGCCGCGGTAACTACTTGTGCCGCGGCGTCGCCTCTTCCTTTCGGCGTTTGTGTCGTGAAGAAAGGGGACAGACAGGGCAGCTTCACCGTATTGCTATCTGAGCCTGTGACCCCCGAGAGAGGGAGTTGCCTGTACTTAGCTGACCGACACCGGCAATATCCATACGCGTTGAAAGCAGGTGTACAGTTTCATCACACGGACACGTACCGCACTAGCTTCCGAGCCGCTGTAGCTCTCTGCGTTTGTGTGTGTGTGTACTCTGATAAATACTCCAGTCATTAACACATGGAAGAGGCTGATAACCTGACGATATGTTGCGGAATTAGTCGAGTGAGGCGAGACTCGTTTTAAGGTAGGTACACACCGTATCAGCAGTGTTGTTGTCAAGGGACTACGTTATTATGTTTCCCTCCGCGCTGCTTTTAGCAGCTGCAGAGGATTCAACCCAGAGCTGTATTTTGTGCTTTGATAAGTTAAGCAGGCTATGTCTGTACGTGCGTTACAAGCAACAATGCACATGTAATTGTAATCGGCGAGACTAAGACAAATACACCAGCTCACATGCGGTAAGCTTTCTACTGTCTATGGTTTGCACCAAAGTGCATTCCAGTGGATTGCTGTTTACAGTACATTGAAGGCAGATGCGGCTGGGAGATGTTAAATGCTCAAACCACAACATTTAAGCTGTAGAAACATAGCTTAACATAAATAAAAGCCTAAAGACAGTCAGCACGAGAGACGTAGGCTATAATAAAAAATGTGCTGCTTGATAGCAATAAGCATGAATTGAGATATCCATATTTAACCTACATCCCAAATGCTTAAGTTAATCTCTATTGTTTGCTTGCAGTTCTCCAGTTAAGTACAGAATTAGATGTGTAATAATGAAAACACTATTATACAGTGACCTTAGTTTGGTCTGGTATGCAGATGTATCTTTACCAGTTAGACCACAGGACTCTGAGTTTTGTATTGGACCCTGTGGAGTTACTTATTTATTAAAACAAACCCACCATTACATCTGCTATTTGCATTCAACGACCATTAAATGTTTATCAGTCTGTCTCTTATCGAGAGAGCTTGGATGAATAGTCCTGAATAGTACTGCGGTAGTGCATTTTATGTCATATTTTAAGACTTAGGTGTTGCCCATGTCATATCCTTGATTTGACAGAAAGCAGTAAGGAATAGTCAGCCCCTGTGTTTCTTTGGCGCTGCTTGCTAGCTGATATAAAGGGATGATGTAATGAGGAAAAGAAAAAAAGTCTATAGCGTTGGATGGCAGCTGTGAGTCCAATTTGAATGCTGGGTGAACAAGATGCACACAGTGTAACACTATCACTCTGGGTACCTCATACCACTCCCAGTGTGGCCTACCTGGCCTGTGTGTTGTAAGTATTAGTGTGAAGGCTTTACTGGACGGTATCTTTGATGTTGTAGTCTATGTATTTTTATGACTGCATACTTGTATTTAGGGGAGAGGAAGCGGCACAGATGCAATATGACGAGCAACAGTTGTCTGCTATCAGTCTCATGAGGGCCCGCTGCGCCAATAAACAGCCTCAAGCTTATATATACACACTTAATGGGGCGATCATAGTTTTTTGACTTGATTAATGGCCAATGAGCCAGAAAGTATGTCTCTGTTACACCTGCCAGTTTAGAGTTTAGAGAGAGAGAAACTGTGTGTGTGTGTGTGTGTGTGTGTGTGTGTACACATGCATGTTTGAGTGAGAGGGAGAGAGGCTGTGAAGCTGAGAGAAGGAAAGGGGATCTAGGCAGGCCATTAGGGAATAGGAGACTGATTCATTTTCTCCTGAAAATATGGAATCTAACAAGGGGTTAGTTCACTTTATTTCTCTCATAATCTCGCTCTATCTCACAATCCTTTTACATTTTTCTTTGCCTGTTTATTTCTTTGTTTTGATGCCCTCTATTTTTGTGTCTTCTCATCCATCTTCCACTCTCTCTGCCCTTCTTCAGAGGCATGTCATGTCGGGGCTCAAGTGGTGTGCGAAAAGCTCGCCTAATTCTTAGTCTCACTGGTAATAGGGGCCGCTTGCAGGGCATGCTTGTTCCCTGAGATTTCTCATTGAACAAATCTGTGCCTCTCATGTGCCACGCAGTCTGGATTACATGGACTGAAAGAAGTGTATATTATTATAAGTAAAGTGCACATAATTTTTTGTGCACTCTCATTTAAAATGTGTGTTGAAATTAAAAGTGAAATCATTTTAGACAACCAAAATCTCCTAAAGTGGGTTAGTTATATAATGAAATGTTTGCAAATGGTGCAGCTGTTTTTAAAAAAATTGCCATTTGGTAGTATAGAATTTAGTTTGATATCTTAAAAGTCAAAAATGTATAATTAATATGTAATGCAAAACAATCTTTACGCTGACCTGTCGTTCTTAACAAGGCAGTTTTTTTCATTTAGCCTGGCATGTAAACACTATTGACAGCCCGTGGATTTTAATGTATCCTTTTCAGGGGTCGTAAGAACAAAAGCACAAGATAAAAAAGGCTGAATTTAAAAAAAGACTCTAAGCAGTCAAGGATTGAAACATGCTTAAAACTATGTCTAATTACTGTCATAGATCAAACAAAGGCAATTCTGAAAGGTCTTGATTAAAGCTTTAAGCATCTTCTAGTAGGAGTTGACTACAACAAATAAAAAGGTATGAATTCTTAAATTATTTAATGCGATTCAGTCAAATGTGTCATTTTGTGTGTTGTGCTGCAGAGCTTTAGGAGAGTATCTGTGGGAATTTTCTAACTCAATGACTGTGTCCCAAATAAGATGCTCCTGGTTGACAACAGAGGCTTAAACCTTTTGAGTTTATGGTTTGAAATGTATTACAAATTCATTCCATATTCATAATTGACATCTAAACATTGTATTAGCATGTAGATCATATTCTTCTGCTTCATGTGACGTTCCAAAGCAACCAAACGGTGGTACTGTCTCTATTGAGCAATATCATTTTTAGATCCGCTCCCAGGTTTAAGTGTTTTCAAGTAAGTGACACTTACTAATGTGTATGTGTACAGTTCTCCTGCTTTTTATATCCTGCCACTTACTTAATGGGTATGGCAGAAGCTGATAATGAATTAGGTGTTGAAACTGCACGGGCGAGACCATGTCGACACGGCCACTGTAGTCCAGAGTGGCTCATAGGTCAAAGTGTCGGTGTGTTTGAGTGTGAGTGTGTGTCAGTCGCTATAAAAATAGTTTGCTCTGCTACTTTACTGAGATCATTCCTAAGCTACTGCTGTGTCATGTTGGTTTCAGTTGTTTTTATAAATCATTCCTGCACATGCACAACTTCATAGGAGATGCTTATCAAACTCACATTTTAGGTTTTTGATGCGCAAGGGATCATGTGATCCACGACTGTAAAATCACATCCATCAAACGTTTGGTGATGGTTGTTCGGGTGTTGATGGGGAGCCTGTCCGTCATCTTTCGTAAAGTCTCATGTGGGTTAAAGATTAATGTATGAAGTAAATAGATAATGCAACCAACACTTTATTGGTCTCCTGGTACTTTCCTGGTTCTGGCCCCGAGGTTACATCATTAGCACCTGTCAGTTGTCACCTTTTTACCATACCTCCGTAATCCTTGGCACGTGATCAGAAATTTCTGGGGGCCAGCTGCTGTTTGATCAAGTCTGCTGTCACACCAGTCACTGTAATGTGCCGAGGCCTGAAGCTCGGGGGTTTTGACGGACATAGTTGCAGAAGTGCTACTTATAATTGGAGCTATCTAAACACGTTAAGCTGGGATTTTTACATTACCACTTCATCAGTGGCATGATGACAGTGGACATAGATAGTGTTGCTCCAGGGCATCTCAACTAAGGCCGTCCATGTTTGATTTAAAGGTTGGCAACACGTTGACACTTGACTGAGCGTGTTCATGAGTTTAGTATTTTACTTTTGTAGATGTAAATGGTATATGCTTAAAACACTTGACCTAGCTAAACTAACAAATTGTTTTTGTATGCTTGCAATAATGAGTTTATTGAAGATGTAGACTGACACAAGTGTTTTTAGTTATTGGCATTCCATCCTAAGAAATGCTTTGGACTAAGTAAGGTTAAGTCACCTGACTGCTTAATCTAGGTAAATTAAAATTAGGCCGGAAAAACTTAACAGGAGGCAACATCACTAACTGTAATAGTCATAGTTGGAATATCTGTTTTTGTAGAGAAAAATAAGTCAGCAATGATATAAGCAATTCTTTGCCACCCATGACTCTACATTACCATTTCTTTTGTAGTGAGTGCTGAACTCTTCCTGAACCCTACTACACAGCAATCTGTTAATTGACGGTTTTTGTGCCTGTTTTGTTTATTGTCATATGTAGGGAGTAGGTGGAAGTGATCCTAATAGCATATTGCACAGTAGCTGCCTGTCTGGCTGGTTTTAGGTATCCAGGCTCTAAATATGAGATGCTAATAGCAGTAGTTACATCATCATTCTGGGAATAGCGGGGGGTCTGGAGGTGCCTCTGGTTGACCTCTCTGCGGTGTATATTCAGCCTGTGTGTGTGTGTGTGTGTGTGTGTGTGTGTGTGTGGTCATTTCAAAATATACATCCCCATATGGATTACACAGCAGTTTGGTTATTAATGACACAGGTGAGTGGACACATAATTAGTCTGTATATGTACAGCTTGATAAGACACTGACTGCACATGGTTATTATTGATAAAACATAGAAAGAGCCAGTGTGTCTGCTTCTCCATGTTTACACATGTGCATTTGCAAATCTCTGAGCAAACCCTCGCAGGCAATCAAACTGTCAGCAAAAGAAAATGAAAGAAAGGCTCATGTGAGAACAATTTGACACCCCTGTCCGTTTCCGTGTGGACTCTTTCACTTGACACTTGCCCCACACTGACGACATTGGCTGCTGTGTGACATTGAAGCCCTGGAGGAGAGATGGGCGAGTGAATGCTCTCTAACGCCCCTTTCTGTCTCCTCACTCCTACTGACATCCTAACCTTAGTTCATTCAACCATGTATATCTAGTCAGAGGTGTACCTACCTGATGCATTTTAAACTATACAATTACAATGTGCTTGGCGGTGTTGGAGTTTTTACAGTACGTGAAAGTGTGAATAGATATAGTGTGCCTTTGTGTGCATGTGTGTGTGTGTGTGTGTGTGCACACTGTGTGGTATGCATGCATGCAATCATGTGTGCATGTGGTAAAATAGAGATAGTCAATGCTGTCACTTAGCCCCCACCCCACACTTGGGGGTAACTTTCCAGTCTCATAGGCGAGCATGCCTGAGGCTGAAAATAGCCGTATCTGATCACTGCTTCACCCAAACAGGGAACTCTCTTTCCCCGTCACTCCCACTCTTTGGCTCTCTAACTTTCTCCTCGTTCTGTTGTCTCTGTGCTTCCCAGACATTAAACGGGCTACGCTCTGGGAATAAAGCCTGACTGGGAGGAGAGACTCATGCTGAGCGCGGGGAAGAAGACGAAAAAGCAACTCTGATTATAAGAAGAGAAAGTGGGAGGCACTTGGGCTCACGCCTCACCTATACCTGACTCTTCTTAACAAGTCTCCAGTCTTTTGGTTTTATGACGGTAAGCGTTGAATTTCCTCTGCTTGATGGACTATTGCACCTGCTCTCTGCTGGCTGAGAGGTCGGGCTTTTGGTAAATGTCACAAAAGATATTCAGACGAAAAGGTTGCATTCCAACGGTAAATAATGTGCCCATGTGCATTTTCACGCCAAGACACTCTATTTATTAAATTCAAGTTTTTGAAAGTAGATTGAAGATTTAAATAATGGATTGACATATACAGGTTTAATTTACCTTCCTCAGTCCTGAAAGAGATTTTACTGTGTTTCAATACACACACAAACAGATCACATATTGCTGTCTACTCCTTTGTGATATGTCTACATTCAAAAACACATTGATGCTTTAAATGGATTGCAAATTAAAGATGTCTGAATATATTTTACAACCCAAACACTGAAAGGGAATTGTTTTTTTTTTATCTGCTCTGCCAAAACCACCAATTATAGGCCGAGAGTAGTTTTTTTTTTTTTGTGTGAGAGTGGACAGGGGAAGTGGTGTTAAATAAAACGGTGGTTGGTACCGCTGTCACCTCAGAAATAGCATCAGCAAATAACTTAGATTACAGCTTTGTGGAGAGAAAAGTTGTATACATCAACCCTAGATTTAGAAAATGTTGAAAATTGACTTTTTTTTAAGTAAAAATATGTATATACAACAGAAATTCACACGTTGAACTAAATCTTATATTTTTGTGTTTCGATAGACCAAGTGTGGAGAAAAGTTGGGATTCAATCTCCAAAAACTTCCTGTCCTCTTTCGCTTTACCTCTTACCTTCCCATTATTTGGCCCCAGATTTGTATTTTCTTTCCTCGGCCCCTTTTACATACTTCCATCTCTTGTTACACTCTTTTTCCTGGTCTCTTCTTTCCCACTCAACAAAAGCCGTGCTCCAATCCCTCCATTAGGCCAGTCTCAGAGGTGTTGTGGAATGTCACCTTGACCCTTGGGTACACAGTAAGGGGTGGTTCCCAGCCTCTATTCGTAGTACTGGTCCGCTTGGTTCCCCCTTCTGCCCGACCTGACATACATGGAGGCATTTTGTCTGTTCCCTGTATGGGTACAGGGCACTTCATTTTTCCATGGTAAATGTGACATTGTTAATACACAAATAATGATTCATTCCAGTCCTCCTATAGCCTTATTTGTTTGCAGAACTCCACATTGCTCCTGTAAAACCTTTTGGTTAGACATAAGCTACATTATTTGGGACGGAGATGGCTTGATTTCTTATTGATTATTGATCTGTACAACCTGCGATGTGGGTCTGGAAAGTAGTTACTTTGTTTCAGTAAGATCAAAACATATCAGGTTCGACACATATTTTGAATGTATTTATTTAATTATTTATTCATATATCTAGAATAAAGTACAGCATGTTTGGCAGTATGTGTCTTACAAATCCGGGAGCTATCATAACTGTACAAAAATACTATTTCATTTTCAATTCCTTTGTTACTGTCACTCTGTTTTGCCCTCCCTATTCTCATTCCTTCCTTATATTGGATATTTGTTTAAACCTGTTGTATTAGTGGACAAAGATATTTAAAAATTCCCTTGATAGAATAACTGCAAACATAAGGCTCTTGATTTACAGTCTCATGTGAATTTGTGATGCTCTTAGTAAACGGACATCTTTCTTTTTCTGTCTGAAATGAAGTGTTGTTCAATGGCCATCATGGAAATAAAAGATTTACAGAAGCCAAACAAAAGAGTCTCAAAATTTTGAGTCTCCTGCATAGCGACTGAGATGTTACAACTTACTGTCAAACCTATGATGACTCAATTTACACATATAAACTATCATCTCTCTGAGATACTTCCTGTGTATCCAGTTGTGATGGTGAAGTTATCAATTTTCTTTAACCACCTGGTGAATTGTAGGAATAAAAAATGTAAAATGACAATATTTACTCATGCCTTTCTACCAGAGGACATAAAGATTCCTCAGATTTTCACAATGATCCAGACCACCTTAGAGGGTAAAAGGTCCTGCCAAATAGTAAATATAGCATCCCTGCTAATCAAGTTTCTCTTATCTTCATGGTTGACACTTAACACTGGTACCTGGGGGAATCTAGACTATGTTTGGGGAATGTAATCTTAGCCACAGCTGATGGCTATTCAGCTTTAGTGTACCCCTTGCGTCAAATGACAGATTACTTTCAAAATGTTTTCGGCTTTAGCTTTAGAAAATGTTATACAAATTAGCACGCATAATCTTTACCAAAATGCGCAATGTACTTTACTGCTTTTTCTTTCTCTAAACTATCAAATCTGTTTACAGGATGGTTATATTGTTCTTCAGCCACCCATTCTTTTTTCTGTTGAGCTGCATTCTGCCATTTTTTAGAACTAATTTCCTCACAAGAGTGATTTAATATGAAGCAGTGTTTACCTCCTTATTCTCTGGTAGTGTTTACCATCTCAGTGTTTGAAGAATCTAAGTGCTGCATTCTCCTGAATATCTCTTCTCCATTAGGCCTCTTACAACACATTAGACATTAATGCCAGACAGTGCCACATTCAGTCAACATCTTAGGCCTTATGAATTGGTACCAGATTGGATTCAAATTGACAACTAAAAGACTATTCTTAAAATTATTCTGACTTGTAAAGGGACTATCATTTAATTTAAGTATTCAGTTATGCTGGACTGGCTTATACTGTAGGGCAGTTAAATCAATATTTGTCATGACAATTAGTTCTCAAAGGTATGAACCCTTACTGTTGATCCTTTAGTCAGTTACTTTAGGTGGTATGTGTGGCATTTACTTACCATGGATCCCACTAGAATCCCTCTAGCATTTTAGGAAATAATTTAATTTGTTGCTTTGATGGAGCCTGTGCTTACTAATTTGTGAGCAGTGTAAAATGTAGTGTGTAATTCATCTTCACCTAAGAGCATTACAGGAAAAACATCACATTTTAAACTCAAAATGTTTGGGATTCCAAGGTGACCAAAAGATGTCCCTTCACTACACCATGTGAAAAGCTGAAGCCATAACGCCAAGTCAAAATGTCTAGTCAGGAAAAGCTCAAGCTTTATCTTCGTAATTGCTTTGGCGTTTAGCACTATCTAACACCATGTCCCTCCATTTGCAAATCCTCTCATTTCATTGTAACTTTGATATATATTATTTGGTCATGATTGTCTCAGTTTGTAGCCTGGGGTTATATGGGGTTGTAATCACTAGTCTTATCGCAGACTCTACATGTACTGGTAGTGTACACATCTTGCAGAGGAGGAGATAAAACAGTGTCAGGTCTAGAGGTGTTGTTTACTGGCGTTGCTGTGTCCCCAGACGACTTTAGCCACACAGCTTACATAATACCACATGCTAATATTGGCTGATTTTTTGTTTTCACTCCATATTTGTTTCTTCAGACTTATTCCATTTGGTAATTACTCATCCATTCTGGGATCTCTATCTTTTTCTGTGTGCGTCTCTGTTTTTTTTATTTGCCTTTTTTTTTCTGTGCTTGTCCATCATATCTTTTTTTTTTTTTCTATCTCTCTCTTCCTTTCTCTGACCATTAGAGCTGTATACAGTGACTGCATCTTTAGTTCTGTAAAGAAATGGTAAGATAACAAACCCACGAATTGTCACATCCAATTCATTCTTCTTCCCCCATAGCCCCGACTCACAGTACCGGGGCTTGTGTTGCATAATTGCATTAGTGCTCTCAGGCCGATGCCTCTGCTCGTTAGTGGGGTTGTGATGCAATCTGCAGAACACACGGGCCTCTGTTGTCAGCAGTATGGGCAGTGAGTGGGCATGCAGGGTCAGTGTATTGACCTCCCCTATCCATTCATACAGCCAGAGGGGGGTCTGCTAATGAACGGCAAGGTTGAACAAACAAGGCTCATAGCAGAGACTCCGTTGGATGTGGTTGTTGTTCAACTAGTGTCAGTAATGTGGTGGTAGAACAGTAACAGGGAGCTGATATATTATTCCCTATAAAATGGTCCGCATCTAACAGGAAGTAGCTTTGCATTTGTGTGAAAAAAAACTTTGCAAGAAGGCTTATTTGATTAAACTATTAGTTATTCACTAAGCTGTCAGAAAAGATGTGTTTTTCATATTTTAGTAATGCATTACATACATGTGTATAGTATTGGTTTGGATTTAAACCATGGTTTGGCTAAATACTTCCTCACTGTATTTCTGACTGGCTGGAGAGCGTGGCCTAAACTGTTGAGTCACAAAGTTCCATGTTGAAACAATACTGCAGCAACTCAGTCATAAGAAAGTAACTTTTATTTCATAACCTTTCGCAAAACATGTCCAAAACGATCATCTAAAAAGGTGGGAAGGTTCTTGTTTAACATTTTTTGACAAGTGGCCATTGTATGAGCAGGATACTCATTCTGATGTGTGCATTAAAGGATTTCAACACTGATACTAAGAAGAAGCCTCAGCAAGGATTTTGACACATGGCTCTGTGTTGTTTGACCTTTGACGTGGATTAGAACTGAATTTCCAATTCTCACATTTTTGTCACAGAATTTTTTAATTGAATGAAGAGACCATCATGGTGGAAAGTAGTTTTCTTGTTGACCTTTACCAGGGTAGGAGTTGGTGTGACTTTTTTGGGCCTTTATGCCAAGGTAGATAAAACTAAACCAAGAAAATATCTTGGTTTAATAGATTTTCCTTCTTGTATGAAAATACAGATTCAGATGAAATGGTCCTACAGTGCCTCGCTTGTATGCATTATCAGCCTTCGCTCTTTCTGAAGTTCCTACAGCTTTGAGAAAAATCAGAACAGCCTCATGTGTCGAGATGAATAGATCCACTGTGCCATAAAGCTACGCTCCAGTAGGTTGGTTGGCCGTCGAGCCAATATTAGTTTATTAACTTGTCCCAGAGGAGGTTTGGGAATGGGAGACAACAAGTGACAAGTTGTCTTCATTTGCAGCAGCTGATGTAACGCTCTATGGCTACTGCAGGGTTTCCAAAAAGTATCAAGTTTCTTCTGCTTGTAGTGGCTTAAGTAAAGCATTATTTTCATCAAGACTGTCAGTCTTCGAAGATTCCCTTGATCCAAACTTTGAAATAAAGAAAAATATGAACGTAATTTACTTTAAAGGTCACTGTTGATCCTAATTAAATGGCTCAACTAAAGTATTCTGTACTCTTCTGGGTTTAATGCACAGAATAATATACTTTTAAAATGTTAATTTCTTTTATTTGTTTGGCTGACGTTGAACACAAATACTTGAGTACTAGAAATACTTGAGGCTGTAAAATACAGTGTTCACTTAAAGCACAGTTACTTATAGCTAGACTCTTATTTTGATTCCCAAGCCTTTTCCTTTTTTTCTTAGCACAACCCTGCACTCTTAACCAAAAAAATGCAACACTAAAATATTTGGCTTCAACTCGTCAATTAAGGAATGAAGCCATTCTAAATTCTGCCTTTTTTGGAGGGGTCATTCATTTTGTCAGTTGGGTTTCAGGCAAGCTATGTCTTAACTGAGATTGATGTTAGATCTCCCGGGACATTCTGCTGCTTTGAGGTATTTGTTTTCTCTTTTATTTAATCAAATTGAATGTTTCACATTGATATTGCACCTAGGGTTTAATTAAAACGTCTGGCATTGCATGTATTATTAAGCTTTCAACAGCTGATAATGTTGGTTTATAGAACAGCTGAACAGAAAATGTCTATCTGATGACTTTTGGGTCCGGTCTTTAAATAGATTTGCTAAGGAGCTTAATCTGTTGACATCCTGTAAGTATGTCTCGGTCTGAGAGACCACTTCAGGGTCAGGACCCTTGAGGCCGTAGTCCGCTTATCTCCAATGATTGTTCACTCTCTCCTGCTATCCTCACACACATAGACACACACAAAAGGATCTTTAAAAGCTCTGTTAAAGTGTAATTCTGAAATTAAATGAACTCAATGGAAACATGGCATTCTTTTTATGGAAGGACGGTGACATGTTTGTTTTTATACACTTGTTTTGTCTATGCCAAGGCAGTGACTCATGGCATCCTGGCCAGTGCTCTTTGAGGACATTGTTTGTGTTTTTATTTCCTTCCTTTTGTGTTTCCATTACACTGTCTGGGTTACATTTTTCTTAATGTTATTGTTTTGTTTTTTTCAGGACATTTCTTTTAGGATAAAGGCCTAGCCAAATGACCCTTCTTTTGTTAATAAGACCAAAGATAGTGGTTCATGTCATATCATGATATGCTTTTACCTGGTTCTCTAGTGGCATTGATTAAGTTCTGCTTTGTCATCTAGGCTAAGTGCTGTCTACACACGGATTTTATGAGTTAGTTGAAATAGCCCACACAGAGACAGATTACTCATTGATATTCCCGTATACTTATGCAACTTTTCCTTTGTCTTTAATATTGAATTTGTGTCTACAAAAAGTAAACAAACAAACAAGATCAACCATATTAAAACTCTTTCAGTGTGGAAATGTTGTTGAGGGCAGTAAAATGGCCATTCCATTATTGAAACAGTTTCTGGTGATGAGCTCAAATCAGTGGTAATGGTCTTCTAAAATTTAAACAATGGAGGACGATCTTCCTACCATAGTTACCACTGTATCTTATGTTTCAAAAAGTTTCAAAGCTCAAAACCTTTTAGGCCACAGATATGAACCGAATGTGTCCCAGTAGGTCACTCAACAGACTAACGAGACTTGATGGGCTTGTGGTGTTGGACATCACTTCTTTCTGTGTATAGCTCTTGGGTATTTGCAGTCCCACAGCTATTACACTCAGTAATTATATGCACACTCGTCTCTAGAGCGGCCTACCAATGCCTAAATTACGGTCGGTGGATAAACCACGGCAAAGTAAGAAAACAAAATAACTAGAAAGAAACTTAACATACCAGGAAAACTAGGACAAGAATGTATACCAACTCTTTGGAAATGCAGGCCTCTTGTTTGCTATCCATTTATTTAATTTAGTAAAGATATACTAAAACTCATTGTAGAGAAAAGTTCTGGGAATTGACTAGGTCTAAGTTAATTCATTGTAAGAAATGATAGGTTAAGTGCTTGGGCTTTCAACATTTATTCCCACAGCTTGTAAGTATAACATTAAGCATTTTATTTTAGAGAAGCGCTCCCAAAAATAAATGGAAACATTTGGTGCCCCTCCATCATACTCTATATCGTCTATGCATGAGCTGCTAATGATCCATCACGGGCTTTAAAGAGTGCTTTGCATTTTGCGATTAAAAGCTTAAAAAGGTCTGAGCAGAGAGTGAGAGTTGAAGGAGGTGTAGAGCCTGGCAGGTTTTCTTCAAGTGTCCAGCCATAACATTACACCATGGCCACAGCTGCTGTGTCGCCGCTGATCTGTCCCCAAGAAACATGATCCTGTTTATAATCTGACCATCATTTGGACGGCGACTGCCTGCGACGCCAGACACATGATTTACCCTAGTGTGTGTGTGTGTGTGTGTGTGTGTGTGTGTGTGTGTGTGTGTGTTTCAGTGAGAGATTTATGAGGATACTGTATGAGGGTGAGGGTTAGGTCTTTAGGGGCTAAACATATCCCACTGTACATGGCTTCATGTAGTCCCACAAGTTGTATTATTTCCTCCCCACCAGCGGAAACTCTCACATGTGAAACTCTCACATGGTGGGTAAATTTGATGATTATTAAAAACTTAATATAAGATGATGATGTACAGATATACAGTACTTTCAAGTTACACTTGTTGCCAAATAGCTCTTGTAAAAATTAGTTAAAAAGACTGCGCAGGTTGAATTCATCATATTCTGTTTTGCCTGCGAGAAATATTCCCTGAAGGCACTTTTGTGTATTGAGGAACCATTTTCTTTAAAAAACGCTGCTCATGTCACTGCTTTGGCAAAACGAAAGCCTACATCATAATTGATAGCAAATTAAATTCCACTTACTATTCACACAACCTCTTTTAAAAAAACAAAACAAAAAATCTAACTAGGTAAGTGTTTGCTACCAATGTGAACCAATGTTTCTAAGGCATTGTCCCTCAAGGTATTATGTCAGCATGGAGACAGAGTGACGTAACATTACGGCCCTTTTTATGTTTATATATATTATCCCCGTTTATGTTGGATTTTTGAGGCAGATACTGATCTGGGAGTTTAAGAAAATCAGATAATATATCAGCCTATATCTATGTTTTTGACATAAAAACATAACAAACAACACTCTTTGTATACATGCCTTAGATTTGTTTGTTTTCAAGTTTCACGACCATATTAAATGGTTAACAGGACATTGTTTTCTTTTTCTTTTTAAGAAAGTCCTTAAATTATTCTCTTAACCATTCTTTATTTGTTTTTCCTTTTTATTTCTATTTCATATTGTTATAATAAGAATATTTACTATGAGTCTTAGTCAGTTGTTATAATGGGAAAGTGATCTCAGAAAAGACTGGACAGGCTCTCATATCTGGATGCCTGTATAATTTTCAGCATGTTCAAATACATGTGAATGTTATGCCATCTATCTAGTGCCACTCGTCACCAGAGCCAACGCAAAGGCAGTTTACACATTCACGTCAGAATATGGTCACATACCTTTACCAAAATAAGCCCCAGTCAGTGATAGCCCAGTAAAGTGAGATTGACAAGAGAAGTGATGATTGGACTTTATTTGTGCATTGAGGCCCACAGTTGTCACAGTGTTGAAGCAGGTGGGACAAATACTAAAAAGTATTTAACATGCAACACATTCTCCCATCTCATAAAAAATACGGTCGCTTGGTCAGGTGCCTTTGTTGTTGTTAATGACATTAAAAGTCTCCTTTAAAGTCTTATCTAAGTGCGCTTGGTCGGGACTATTGGCGTCCCTTTTTTACGCTGTTATGTTAAGTTTGTGGATGGGGTTGAGTATCTGTAACATGCGGGAACGGGACGGTTGGGTTTAGGAAAAGGTCGTGGATGGACATGCGCTTCCCTGACAAAATTCTCCCTCACATACTACTCGCTAAACCCCGTGTAGCTGCTGCTCTCCCCAGTAAGTTACACAAACACGCTGAAGAGGGCCTTTGTCGTCCCTTTAGATGCGGTCCAAATGTCCGTATTTTATGAGTTTGGAGTGAGAACGGGTTGCAACGTGAGTTCAAGCACAAACAACAACCAGAGTTTGTGCTCTTATCATTACACAGCTTTTTTGTCTAGGGGAGATCCATACTCACGGGTATACAAACAAATGTTTTATTTACCTAGACTTATTTATGTACTGTAGTGTCACAATATTTGTACATGTTACCTACTTGGTACACTGAAAAAGGCCCAGACAAGACATCTGTGCAATTACTCCTATGTGCTGAACAGAGAAACTAGATAAATAGAATTAAAAAGAGCATTCCCATTGATTTGGGTGTGCAAACTCCTTTCAGGTTATTAAGATACTAAAATCATCCAAGTCATAATGTTTCAGAAGTGTTAAAGAGTTCTGGAGCCATCTACACTAACTTTTAAACAACAGCTGCTGTACTTCCCAATGCCAAAACTTCCCAACAATATCTACATTTGTGTAAGGCAAAGTTAGCCGTGTGTGTGCCACAGTAACTTACATACCAGACATGTATGATCCCTACTGCAGCCACTGTAGGCTTTCACTTGTAATATCTGTCATACACACTAAGTTCCATGATGACACACGTGCATGCTTTTACTCAGCGATGTCTGTGTTGCGCCTTTTGCTTTTGATGTCTTCATATCAATCATAAACCCTACTGGAACAGTTCCAAGAAAAGGCCTCCATATAGCAAGAATCAGGCATCATCCCTTATGGGTACAGTTAAGTAGAAATTGCATAATTTATTGTATACATTATTTATGTTTCATCTATGTGCTGTAGAGCATTCATTCAGGTCATGAAGTAAGTTAGCTGGGAGAATTTATGTTCCCACATTTGGATTCCATGGGTTTAGGCCTTGGCTTTAACATCTTTTTGAACATGACAGGCAGTATATGTTGATTTCATTTAAACGTTTACCTTTTTTTATACAGTGCTGCATAGTAACGGAAGTCAAAGAAAGTTGAAAGTGTATGAGTGAGAGATCTTTTTTAGCTGCATCAAATCACAAACCGTTGAAATACATTTCTGTTCACCTTGAAAACACTTGTGTATAAAACAAGACATACATTTTACGTTTGAGATGTCCATTCAATATTCTTTGTCTTGTTGTTAAAGCAATTATTCAGAAATAGTCTCATAATCTTTCTAAAGCATTCCTAATCATCTGGATCAGTATCTGTTTATATCCATACCACAGTATCCATCTATCAATCTTTTAACCCTCCTTACCTATTGAGGTTGGCTCCAGCACACTTCAGCAACCCCTCATATTGACAGTCAATCACAGGTCTGTCCCATCTTAGCTTGATATTCAGACTGAATTGCCATTTCAGTTGACTTTATAGTAATCAGTGCATAAATCAGAGATTCAGGTGCTTTGAAATTCAGAAGTGCATTTTATCCCTATGTCACTTTTCATGTCTTGCATATCTTTTCATGTCTTTTAGTCTTGAAGCCTTCAGCCCATTTTTTCTCAAGATTAGAAAAATTTGATGTGTGAAAGGAGTTCAAATCGAGCTGACGCGCAGTCAATTACAGTATGTCAGCACTCAGCATTCCTACTCCTAAACCTCCTTAATATCTCCAGACTCTCCCTTCACAGAGATTTTGGCTCTTTAAGTAGTGTGAATTGAATTAAAGTGAACCTAATGACTGAGTGGGCAGTAGGAAACTGGCATATTTCCAAAATAAATGCTTATATTTGAGATTTGACCCAAAGAAGTTTAGTTTACACAGAAAAATGGGGCGAGGTTGGCTCCTTTAGTTGCAATAACTCAATTATTTATTTTAGCAGTCTCAGGAAAATCAGTTTGTAAATGCAAATCCCTTTGCTCTGTTTCAGAGGCTCAATCAACTGGTCTAGAAGACATTTCTTTGTCTGAAATACTTTTGTTTTGTTTTGTTTTACAGGAAAGTGTGTCCCCCTGCAGTGGACCAGTAAGACGTTCTCTTCAATATGAATACAGGTATTCAAATCATACACTGTATGCCATTGTTGGGGAATCATCCATCAAGTCCATGGCCATTATTTCTGTTTGGCAAACCTGATTATGTTTTCATTTTTGCAGTCTTATATTTCCTCTATCACAAAGTAACTGAACATATAAATATTGTACACCCTTACAATAAAAAATCAATATATTTCCACATTTCCAACCACAAAGATATTTCTAGAAGCTGCTATGTGTGCTAGTTTTGCTCTACCACAAGCATAAGTCTATAATTTTAACCCTGACCGTGCTTCACCACTTTAGTGATTGTCCACTTTGGGCCTGGTTTATTGTGACTAAAAGCGTCAATAAGTATAGTAAGCCTGTTGCTTTTAACCACCGTGACGTATTCCTCCCTCAATACATTCCCAAAGCGTTCTACTAAAATTAGCAGGCATCCCGAGCTAAAGTGCGTATTGCAGCTGGAGAACCAATGACAAATAATCCCTCTTTAAGCCTTCGTCAGACACCAGCGCTCTTTTGGGGTTGCCAGTGGTAGCTTGACTCCTCTTGATTTTTTTGCCTGTATTCTAACGGCTTAAATTGTAAAGAACTGATCTAAGCATTTGTTACAGAAGTGCTGCTTTTCTCAACATTATCTGTGTAGTATAAACTAATGCAATACAAGGTCTTCAAAATTGTACTTTACAATTACATTTTGAAATTGGGCTGTACACCAGCTTCACATCCTGGGCTCATTCTGTAAACATCAGGTTCTTTAAATGCATGTACTTGGCCCCATGCTTATTTGTGTTATGTTTCTGCCTGGAAGCCTTGGTGTGTGTGTATTTGTGTATATGCATGTGCATGTGTGTGTGTGCTGCTGCTTCGGCCTCTGTGATCACCTGCCTGGCTGTGACTTCTCAGATAGCGGAGGATGCTCTCGCAAAAGTGTGGCCTTGTCACTCATTCTCTCTCCCATGAAGAGGGTCCAGAGCTCACCAAATCTAGGCTCAGGTACTAACACTCAAAACACACTACAAATTAACATTTTTGGAATTAGAAGATTTACATTAGTAGCTAAAATACAGGCCACTTCAGGTATTGACTATACTAAACTCTTGTATTTATGAGGTACGTTTTTCCAAAAATGGCTCGTTGTTTTTCAAAGTCATGTTTGGCCTTCAACATCCTGATATGGCTTGAGCATATTTGAAACGCTTTCATGCTTTCTCAGCATGCTTAAGCAATGTTTGGGCTGCGGGATGCTATTTGTTTCATAATAATTTTATTTCCTATTTGTTTTGTTTCTCCCGTCTGGGGCCTGTTTTTGCTTCCTAAATCAGTGATCAATTATACTCTACCTACTTGTACCTACCTGAATCTTCCTTCCTTTTGACATGCTACCATACGTCATGCTCTCACACTGCTCCATGCCCTCTCCCCATCTTTATGGGTTGTTTGCTCTACTCTTCCTATTGTCTAAGTTTTCTACTTCTCCTTTTCCTCTGTCAGCAATGAGTGGTTAGACATGGCACAGCTCCCTTGAACCTGAGCTGTTGCACAATGTGGAAATGTTCATGGACTGGCTTGTGTGTTGACTAAAACGGCACCACTCTGTTATATTCTTCCTTATAGTTTTCCATTTCATATAAGCTATTTACAGTAGATCTGCTGTATGTATAAACACCTTCACTCTAAAACTGTTGCCTATTTCTAAGTCAAGCATCTAGGTTAATGGCTGCACCTATGTTGGCTATGTTCTGTCACTGTCAGCTTCCTTTTAACAATAACAGGGCACTGTCTGAAAGCTGATGTCAGATATATAGGGTTTAAGAGCATGGTAGGACTGATTCACCCACCACTCAGAGGGTGTTAGTATCCTGTGCCTAGCCCCTGGAGTATTATTAGGAAGGAGACATGTAGGCGTTAGCTTCTGACTGACCCTGTATAGTACACTCATCATTTCTATTTAGCATGCTGTTATACTTGGTGTCTACACTCCAAAATATACAATGCTGGTCCCTACATAAAAACAGAAAGTATCCTTCTCGATTGTTCCAACTGTATACAAGGAATGGAGGTTAAGGCGCCAGCTCAGTTTTGTGTGCTGTAAAGTATGAGTAAACCATCTCAGCTCGAGCCATCTGCACTAGTAAAACTAGCTGTTTTTCATTGCAGTGAGCTACCTAACATAACCAGCCATGTGGGATTAATTGAAAGAGACATGCATATCCGTGATCAGAAAAATGATGAAGTGGCGAGTGCAAAGTTTGCTCGACCCATCGAGCCACAACAGCCACACTTATTCAGGGTGGCCGCGGGTCCTTAAAAAGTCTTACATCACGTTTCCTAAAAATAAGGCCTTAAAATGTATTAAATTATCTTAAATTCAGATTGGATAGGTCTTAAATATGTTTGTGTCATGTCACGGCGAAAATGCAGGCAATCTGTTGTCGAATATTTTTTTCCCGGTAGGCTTTGCGCTGCGTTGTCGCAGTAACATAACCCCATTTATACAGGTCCTATCCTCTGACCAATCGGCTATCCTAACCTTAACCACTCCAGGTCAAATGCCTAACTCCAACTAATCAAGCTGCTTCGTGGGCGGGTGTTAGCGTGGCCGTAGTCAGTGAGATTTGTAATTTTGAGGGATTTGTTATTTCGCAGCATACAAGTAATGCAGCAATTGTTAATAGCCGTCTAGAAACATGGGAAATGCAAGTTCAGTGACAAATGCTTATGAAGCAAACTGCGTTATGTGTTGGAAGATTTTCAAACTTGGGACAATGGGGATCAGAGCGGTGGAATCACACCTACAAAGCAAAAAACACAGAGACTACGTAAAGGCACGCCAGCAACCAGCCATTGCTAGTTTCTTCTCCACCACTAGCAATAATGTCAACGCTACAACGCTAGATGTTACGATGGGAAATCCACAGCCAACAATGCCAGCTGACCTACGAGCCATTTGTGGCTCTACGCCAACACTCCGAGCAGAGGTGATTTTGGTGCTGAGGATCGTGACAAGCCACAATTCATACAGGTCAAATGACGGGACTGAAGAAGTGTTCCAAGCAATGTTTCCAGATTCGGGGCTTGTACAGTCATTTACCTGTGGAAAAGACAAGACAAGATACGTGGCTAAATTTTGGTTGGCGCCATATATCAAAAAAGACCTCATCACAGAAGTCCAAAAATACGGTGCGTTTGTAATTATGTTTGAGACACTGAACCAGAAAACCAAAGCAAACAACTGGACTTGCATGTGCGCGTATCGTTATAAATTGGTAAGGACACTCTTTTGGGAAGGCTTTCTCAAGTGCCAAGTCACTGTTTTGTTTATTATAGCATACGAATTGTTTTCCAAGTATATTCACAAAAGCTCAGGAGTAGACATCAGAACTTGAAAAAAATTGGTCACATGGAGACATGAAACACACACACACACCACACACACACCACACACACCACACACACACACACACACACACACCACACACCCCACACACACACACACACACACCACACACACACCATACATACATACATACATACATCATACAACATACATACATACATACTCCCACCGCAAAACACTCTAACACACATGCTGTCTCTCTGTCCATGATGAGTCCTCCACAAACTGCAACCCATCCTCTGAGTCTCTCTCTCTCCCTGTGTCTGTTACACAACACACACACACACACACACACACACAAATCATGTAAAAGTCTTTGCATTTTAAAAGCAGCTGGAATTGGCATTTATTTATTTTTTTGTTCAAAAGGAACAGTTTTTTTTTTTAAATATTCACTTGATGTTATAAGCATTTGTTCATGGGACCCAAATATTCTGAAAATATTGTAATAATATAATTTAGGAGAGCAATTACATTTTTATACATTATACATTTTTGTGTTATGCTTTCGCATTACACACATTAAGTCAATGTTCTTAAACTCAACCAATTATTGTCATTTTGCCATACTGTTAATTTTGTGTTTACTTGTAAAGATTACTGTATATTTCCACTTTGAATTTCTATCGTAAGGTAGGTCTTAAATTTCATTTAGAATTG